>NC_056744.1:109644669-109894669 GCF_019279795.1 Protopterus annectens
GTGAGGTTGGTAGAAAAGGTGGGTTGTGAGAACATAGTGAAGTACTGTGAAGGAAAACAGTAGAAAGTGAGATGAAGAAGGGTAGTTTCTGAAAAAGAGACGAGAGCAATACTGCTGAAACAGGGTATGACGCCATTATTTGGCTGCCAGAGAGAGGCACATATGTTTGGTGGCTATTGACACCAGCATATTTCCAAGCTTTCTAGGTATAAATAATTATTTACTTAATTACCTGTTGATTTTGTAAAGGGCAGGTGATTTCAGTTTTCAGGTATGGCCTACATCCAAGAGGCAGCACAGCTTTCCGGGTAACAATGTGCTCTTCAAGATAGAAATGTAAGGGTTTAAAATATAACTTAAATGCAAGATATTGTGCACCAGCTTTCAATGAAACAGTATTTGCACGAAGTTTGAAAAGCTTGGAATATTTCCAACATGTAACAACACTGGGCTTGAGGAACTAGGACTTTGTGGCATGTCAGTGCCTTATACATGACATGCTGGGGAATGTTGTATGATTTTGTATTCTAATTAACATGTTAGATCATTGTAGCATGACCAGAAGTTGCTGAGAGAAAGACAACGCTACTGTGACTCCACTTTGTAGGGCTACATCCTGTAGCTTAGGAAATCATTAGTCAAAAGTACAGTTGTGTAAGGTACTTACCAAAATGGCAGATCCCTGAGGAGAGATCACTACAACAAGTTAAAACATTTGGGTTTGCTTACCTTTTGTTTCTTGTGCCATGTCAGGATTTTCCTGGCAGTCATTATACAAAGTTGGTCTTGAACTTGCAGGTATGTTCAGAGAGGTGCCAAAAGACTCCTACATTTAGCCAAAGCTTTCATGTGTTCTTTTTAGTTCTTCAAGCCAGGAAGACCACAGGGAAAGCATGGTTCTGGTAGAGCAATAGCCAATGCTAAACCAAAGTATCCCCACGCAATAAGTATCCGAGGACACTTAAAAACACTTTTTCAAACTGTTTTAAGTGTGTAAACAGTGAGTACATATGTACATAGTCCACAAACAGGAGAATGATGGGAGGGAAGCTTTATTGCTATAGTAACTTGTTATGGTAAATTCCTTACACAGCTATACTGTCTTCTTTTGAATGGGTCACTGGAACAGTACCTCATAATAGTTGAGTAGATTCCTAAACAGCATTTTTCAGTAATGGGAGGAAGACAGGAGATCATTTGTAATACAAAACAGTCAAAATATGCACTCTGAAGTATGCCCCCTAATTGCATTGTCTGAAAAAGGTGTGGACAGTGCTCCATGTGGCAGATTCTAAAGTATTTTATGTAGAAAGAGCTCAAAGTAATCAGTTGCAGTAGGGCATAGTCTAACAGTACCTTGCAGGATTTTATTATACTTACAAAACATGATACAATGGGCCAGCCACTGTGGTGAGGTTTGTTGAAATGCAAGCAGGTTTTTTCCTCTCCTCTTTGTTTGAAAATAAGAATAAATAGTACATTGGTCTGTTTTCCTAAAAACAGGAGATTTCCAAGTATGGTGTCTGAACTGTCTGTGGACATCCAGAATGTATAACAGATGTGCTCCCTTGCTTTGCTTTAGTAGTTCTGATATAATACTTGGAGCTGAATATATGGGCTGAGGGATACACCAAGACAGTCTTGGGTATAAATGAAGGACTTGTCTTCAGAGGCAACATACAAGGTGGCTTGCCCATGAAGTCTTGAATCTGTAGAATCTTTCTGCTTCAAGTTAGACCATCCAGAAACAGCATTTTTGAAGAAATGCACTTAATGTCCACTGTGCCAGCTAGCATGAAGGAAGGCAGAGATAAGTTTTCCAACATGATGTTCAAGTCCTGTGGGGGCATACGTGTGTTCTTAAGAGGTTTTAAATGGAGGACTTTAAGAGATGGGTTTGCTGCTGTCTGTGGAAGAAAGCTGGCATTTAGACATGAATTGCAGACTCACATTCTTTAGTGAATAGGCAGAATCTGACAAGATATGGCTGGAGTAATCCAAGATCCCTGAAATTGGATAGTGGATAAGTGGATCTAGGCTCCCTATGGAGATTTAAAAACAAAAATGTTTACATTTCTGTAGGCAACATTTCTTGAAATAGGTCTTTTGGCTTACTGTAGGATAGGGAACACCTATCTCGTAGAGAGTCACTTTGTATATTTTAAGCTTCATAGCAATACTCTGTCAGTACTCTTTAAGAAGTACTGCATGAAACATTCACAAAGGCATAACGGATACTACTGCCTCACTGTCTGTTTTTGTGTCACCTTTTTATCATTTATAATAAATATAGGCACAGTTCTTTATCTGAGAACTTATAAGAACATTGGTAATTCAGCGTCATTGTCATATGCTTGACTCTGCTGTGAAAACATAAAGGTAAATCTGATGAGCTGATTTTTAAAATGCTGAAGGGGTATCATTCTGAGCCTAAATGACTGGTAACTGGATAAAGTTTTTGTTATACCTGGAAAAAAAAACTTAATGCCTGACAATGCAGTAACTTAGTATGTTGCTGAACTGAAAAAATGTGCTGACTATGAATCTTGTTTGTGTTTAGATAAACATAAACTTGTTAGTGTCATTTGGGTGCATCTTGTGAGAGTAAATTACTTCTAGAACTGAATTTAACATTTCCAATCCATTCCTGATTGCTGCAGATGCAGATACCCAACCATTGAGAAAGCACAAGACAAAAGTTTGTGCTGTGCATGAAGTTATAGGGAAATCATATAAAAGATAGAATTTTTGATATAACTGAAACAGTAAAAAAAGTCATGGTTTACGGCACTATAATTACAAAAAGGCTTAGTGCAAAAGTTGTGGAAAAGTTAAGCATATAAAATGGGTATGTTGCATTAAAGAACAGTTGCAAGACAAGAACAAAAATAATAATTTGGATGGTAAAATGCTAAATATAAATGGAAGGATAAACAAGTATGTGAAAATGAGAGTGAATTGCACAATTGGTGCAATAGATACTTGATTTGCTTGAGGAAGAATTTCATGAGGAGCTTGACGAGGAGTTAGTGTGACCATGTTGGCACCATATTTTTGCAAAATTGCATCATTAGCAGGTACAATGAAGGGGAAAGGAGTAAGGATCCTGAAAGAACTGAGAAAGATAAAGTGATATTAAATCAATGAGGCATTGCAAATGGACAGCTCTGACTGTTCCTGTATTACAAAAATGATAATGAGCTATGCGTTTGGAGGGATTACAAACCGGCCATTGAGTCAGGATGCAAGCAGTGGGATATACTATATCTACTCCCAAGTGTGGAAGTGCTGAAGGCCATTCTGAAAGGTGAAACTGTCTTTTCTGCAACAGATGTAACCACTGTGCGTCAGCGGGTATTATCTCATGATCACTACAAAAGCATGAAATAATTACTAGACATAGAGGTCTGTCTGTGTGTAATAGGTTACTGTTCAGTATGAGCTCCACAGCATTTATGTTTTGAAGAAAAATGGAAAATGTCTATAAGGATTCGAATGCAGATACATACTTGGATGATTTGCTGATAACTGAGAAGGTAGAAAATGATCATTCCAGTAACTACTGTTGTAACGTTTGCTGCATTGTGGACCAAAGAGTTAGAAAATCACAGCATAAGTTTGAGAAATAACAATTTGAATGTGTGGGGCATATTTAAGAGAAGGTGAAAGCCTTTCAAGACCCCTCACCAACACACGTACAAACTCATGAATGATCTGTAGGCATTTTTTGCCTAATTGTTATGGAAAGTCAGTGCCTAGCTAAAGTACAGTGTTAGGAACTGCAAAGGTTACTGAGGGATGACATGTAGTGGGTAGGTGTGTCATAATGGTTATAGCATGGTTATAGTATTCACCTCACAGACACAAAGTAGAGGGTTTGTTTCTGACTTTAGGTTATTGTCTAGGTATAAAATGACCCTTCAGGGCAGTTAACCAAGTATCACCCTGTAAACCTTTAAGATAATGTGAAATGGCACTAAAAACAAGCTGACCAGAGTTATTTCAGACAATAAATAAAATGTTGACTTGTGATAAGGTGCAGGAATACCCAGTGGTCATTTGTGGCACCTCAGTTTATGGCACGGGTACAGTGATTCAACATTTGATGCCTTTAGAGGAGGAGAGATTGCTTTCTTATATATCAAGGACCATCTGTCTGGGTGAGAGAAACTATTACTAAATTGAGATGAAAGCACTTTTGTACTGTTTGGAGTAAAGAAATGTCAACAGTGCCACTGAGCAAAAATTGAAGTTGGTTGCTGACAGCAATTATTATTTGATGAGTTTGCCCACCATGGCAGAAGCAAGAATACACAGATGAGCTGTGATACTGCCAGCCTATGGTTATCACATAGAGAGCTTCCAAGAGTCTGCTGTTTTGGGTGTTGATGTCTGGGTGCCGACTCTGTTAGCCTTTATGACACCCTGAAATGTCTGGGGCAGAGAAGGAAAAGCACATTTTGACTTGGGTACACATATTGTTTCCATGTAAGTTTTTTCTAGGAGAAGAGGAATCCCCTGCAGCACTGCAGCCAATGAAAGTACTCTGTCATGCAGATGATAGACGTGTCATCCTGGGGGAGATAGGGTCTGGGAATTGTCAGGATAATAATCAGACTTTGGGTATAATGAGAATTTAACCAGACTTATAGTTTTCTTCAGAGAATAAAGATAGAGGCTGCTTTTATGTTCTTCTTTTATTCTCAGGTTGTATATCTGTACTGTTGATGGTTTGTAGGTTTCGGTACAAAATGTAGACTTACACTGGCCAAGGGCGTAGAAAGTAACACAGAGGAGAGATAGAGACTAACACAGTGTGTGTGTGTGGGGGGGGGGGGGGGGTTAGACACTAACACAGAAGGGTAAGAGACTAACACAGATCCTTTTTTGCAGCAGGCAGTTTCTTGTACAGTTTTATGGTAATCCCAAGTAAACAATTAGTAGTAAAGTCCAGGAGTAGATAACAGAAGAGTACTTGTAAGTGGTTGTGTATGGGAGAAACCCTCTTTAGCAGTGGGTATTTTAAGTTTTCCCATCATGCATTCAGGAGCTGCCATATTTTTAATTTGTAATGTAATTCTGGATGGCTCTGATGAAGATAGTCCTAACTTTAGTGTTAGTATCTGAAGCACCAGAAGCAGAAGTTGTTCTTTCAGTACTTTTGCAATAGTCTTATTCTAAGCTATACTTCTTTATACTGTCACTAGGCCACGTGAAAACCCACTGGCTATGCCACAGAGTAAGAGGATCCCAGCAAAATGCCAGGATGTTCTCTGTCAGGCTGTGGTAAGCCAGCTTTTGTTGTGCAGCAGTGTGAAGCATAGTGTAGTAGTTTTAGCTATCTTCTGCCCTTAAATGTAGATTTCATGTAGCTAATGTGACATTATTAGTCTAAGACAATTATTTGTGTACCGTGGTACTTTGTCCTGTATACTGTTATCTATGTATTTTTATTTCGTTTTAGTTGTGGTAGATGTGGTGCCAGTTGTCTAAGGTTAGGCATTTTCGCACACTTGCATACACTTATAAAATATGGTGTCTGTCTTGTACAGCTTATGTTCAGCAACATGTAACCCTTGCAGCATTTTTTTGAGGAGGCCTTCTGCCCCATGTTATTGTTTTGCCTTATTTTCTCCTCTCCTTTAGTGATATTCAGTAACATTTTTGCATTTCTTTGCACTCATACCAAGGTTTTCTCTATTTCTCTCTGTATTTTCCTTTGTTTATCCTTGTCAGTAAAAATATCCTGCTCCTTCCTATTAATATATCTTACTTTCTCCCCATGTGAGTCATATATGAGGTGATAGTTTTTGAACCTGTTAGCTGCTGTTATACATTAAGGTGGTGCTGCTGGGTGGCCTGAACAACACCATCCTTGTGGTTGTCCATCCCACGACTGTTGGATTTGTTCCCAGCAGCAGTGGCTGCTGTTTAATCTCAAATTGGATGCTGTCAGTCAACAGAGAGTGCAAAAGTTTCCACTACAGTTGAAGTTTGAGGCACTCCCAGGAAGAATGACTGTGTTAATGCTTCCACACCCTATCCCATTCAGTACTACTTTACTGTGCTCTGATCAATCGGTATCCCTCTCACACAGATAGACAAGACAGACACACAGACACATTTGTAAGTCTGCATAAACAAAAAATTCACTGTTGTCTGTGGAGTTAAGATTGCATTAAACTTTACAATCTTCTGTAACAAACAGTAAAGGTATCACGTAGATTGTGAGGTGAAGTTAGAAAAGTAATGAATAGTTGCTGAAACCAAGTAAAATGAAGCTAAGAATACATTTCAATATACAGCAGTTCTGATTTTATATTACCAGATAAACTGTTGGACTGCAACAGTTATGAAGACCTCACCCACGGTGACATCACAAGCAAAACATAACATCATGAAAGTGAAAGTACTAATGTAAATGTAATCAAATCATAAAAAAGATCTTTTTAATGACAATTTCTGTAGAGATTTAAACAAAAGAACAACTGCAAGTCAAATGCTGTAACATCAAGACATGTTAAAGGAAATGTCTGCACAGAATTGCAGAAATTTGTGACAAAAATTGCTTCTGAATTTATAAAGAACTTAAGCAATAAAAATTCTATATGTTTTGAGTTTTCAGTTTTCTTGTTCTATAAACCATGCATGCAATATAGCATGTAATGAACCTAAAGTATCTCCATATAAAAGATCTCTAGTGCAGATATTTGAGTTGGTGCTTCTCTGCTGTGAGATACTTTAGCCTTCCAGCACAACTGTTATATTTGTTTCTGTTTTGTGGGTATTCAGTCCTCCTTCCACCAAAGGGATATATCAAGGGAGTCCTAAGTCATGAAGGATAAGCCTTCTTGTTACACTTTAGCTGCATGAGTAAGAAATGAAACATACTGAAGAAGTGCATCCTACTTATCACTATCACTTTCTAAACGTAAGCACCTCTTTACCTTAAAAAAACGGTTATCTGATCAGTATCCTAAAGGCAATAAATACCACCTGCCTGAAACATGCTTTCATCAAATGAGGTTGCTAGAAGCTGCATTTACTTTTGTCAAGAAGTGTAGCAAACTTGGAATTCATTATATTAAGTTCAGGAATAAAAGGATAACAAGACTTCCTCACATAGAAGATATCAGTTTCCAGAAATCTTCTCAATCACAGTTTTTATCCAGAGGAGTGTGTGTGTGTGTGTGTGTGTGTGTGTGTGTGTGTGTGTGTGTGTGTGTGTGTGTGTGTGTGTGCGTGTGTGCGTGTGTGCGTGAGTGCGTGTGTGCGTGTGTGTGCGTGTGTGTGTGAGTGCGTGTGTGTGTTTGTGTGTGAGACATACTTTTACAATTTCCTACATATGTTCTACATATGCAATCTTTGCGTCTGGCAGTTTGACACAGAAGTTTAAGATTGTGGTTGATATACCTTATCCTGCAGCAATTCTCAGTTTGATTCCCACGGCCTTCATCTGCTTGCTGTGTCATCCTGAGCTAATTAATTAACCACATAGTTCTGAACCGAGTCAAAAATGGGATAAGTGCTCTAACCAGATAACAAATTGTTTTTCACTTCTCTCACCACGTCTGCCTACTTCACTTTCATAATGTTTCAGCAGGGACAATAACAAGGGGGCAATCATTTCTTTGTTTTGTTCCATTACTTTGTTTAGTATATTCCTGTCCCGCGGTGGTGGTGCTGTGGTAGCGTTGTCGCCTCACAGTAAGATGCTGTCCGGTTCAATTCTCAGCTAGAACGTCTTCTGCGTGGAGACATGTGTGAATGGGCGCACCTTCGTTGAAGGTTTTGCGTCAGGGCTAGTAACTCGGCACGTAAAAATCAACTACCAATCATTAGCGGACCGGAGTTCCGCTGTGGTGACCCCTAACCAGAAAAGCCGAAAGACACAAACAAACTTTGTTTAGTATATTCCTACCTCACAAAACATGCAAGTTGTTTGCTGATCCCAAACTGTCCATATATTGCATTTACCTTTGCCCTTGAGTAGTGACTAAAAAGTGTCATAGTCAGATAGTTGCCTTAACCACTTAAAAGAATATATTAAATACAATTAAATCCAACTGATGAAAAAGTTACAGATAAGTCCACTGATGTGGTTCTAGAGAAGGTTATTAAAAGAAGAAGACTACATTTTAACGTCTATACTATTTTCTAGGGTTGCCACCTTTGCAAAGACCCAAAGTGGGACATTTTTTGTAGAATTGTCAGATGTTGTAGGACAAAACATACCCATGGCCAGTACAAGGAATAGAACTTCACTTTTTTTGCCAAAATAAAAGCTTATTCTTCTAACATTTCATAGGTTTATAGGTTCATACTAGGCTATCTGCCCTAGGGCATTTATAAGCCTAGCCAGAGTGTGTTTGGCTTTCGCCAACCATTTTAAATGAATTTTGCTATGCCCTTTTTCGAGGTTAGTATACTGTGCCTCTGTCTAACAGTGACACAGAAGTGATACCCGGGGTAAACCTACTATCTCCCATCCACTCATCAAGATTCCTCTTGAAGAGAGTCAGTGAGCGACTCTGCCTAACCTGGACTGGGATTTTATTCCAGAGTGAAGGGAGCCTCTAGGTTATGAATCTGTCCCTCCAGCATGTCCTATTTATTTCAGTGCTGAGGTTCAAGTCTCTCGAGTGCGTAGTTCGATGGGATTTGGATTTTCTGAGGTGCAGCATGTCCATTAATTCCGGGTTGGACATGGCTTTATATGTCAGGCACAGATCGCCTCTGAGCAGGCGGTATGCCACTGAGTAGAGCCGGAGTTTCTTTAACCGAGCAGCATATGGCATCTGTTTGAGCCCTTTGATCTTCTTGGTGAGGTACTTTTGGGGTCTTTCCAGTTGCTGCAAGTGTCTGGTAAGGTACATCCCAAAAGGGGCATTGTACTCAATTATGGGCCTGATGAGGGATGAGTAAAGAGGCGTGATGACCTCCCCTGATCTTGATGTGAATCCCTTCATGATTAGGTGGGCTATATAAAATGTTTTTCTAACCACTTTGGCCACGTGGTTGTCAAATGAGAGATTGCTATCAACTTGGGTCCCCAGGTCCCTAATTACTTCTTCTGTACTTAATGGATTACCACCTATGTGGTAATTTGTGGGCACTTTGTTTTTGCCAAAGGGGATGACTATACACTTTTTGGTGTTTAGCTTGAGGCCATGGCTCTGGCACCAGTTGTTTGTTTCTATGAGGCCCTTTTGTAGGATGCTCGTGTCGGCTGGAGAGTCAATTATGGTGCCCAGTTTGCAGTCATCTGCGAACTTGGTCAGCCACAGTCCTTCCGTGTTAGCCTGTACCTCCGAGAAATATATACCGAACAAGAGAGGTCCCAGGACTGAGCCTTATGGGACGCCACTTGTAACTGGTTTGGAGTCTGACATGGCTCCAGCAATTCTAACCATGTGGGTTCTGTCCTTGAGCCAGTTTGCAACCCATCTAGTGACATAGGGGTTTATATTTAAGCTGGTGAGCTTATCTATAATGCCCGAGTGGGGTATTGTATCGAAGGCTTTTGCAAGGTCCAGGTAGGCTGTGTGGACCACCTTCCCCTCGTCAATGGCCTTGGTGACTGTTTCAAAGAAATCAACCAGGTTTAAGAGGCAGGATCTGCCCTTAACAAAGCTGAACTGGGTAGGATCCAGTGTCTGTAGGTCGCCAATATCTTTATTTATGAGGTCCACGATGATCCTTTCCATAGCTTTGCAGACCAAGCTAGTCAGGCTTATGGGCGATAGTTTCCAGGATCCGTTGAGGCACCATCTTTGTGGAGAGGGACCACTGTTGCTGTACGCCACTCTTTAGGTACATATCCTGTAGTAAGGCTGAGATTGAACAGTAGTTTTATGTTTGGGTTTAGTTCTTCTTGGAGTTCATGTAGGATGCAGCCCGGGACACAGTCTGGTCCCATTGATGCTGTGTTTTTTGCTTTGGAGAGTGCGGCTCTTACCTGAGCATCTGAGATGTCAGGGGGGCAGCACTCTGCTGGGATAGATATTTGCCCTTTTGGTGGGGAAGGGGGGAGAAGTTTGCGCTGAACCTGTCAGCTAGGATGTTGGCAATGTCTGTGGGCTTGGTGTATTTTTTGTCATTTTGGACTAATTCTGAGCATATCTGGGAATTCCCACCCAGGTTCCTAACATAACTAAAGAAAGCCTTGTGATTATCCTTAGTGTCCTGTGCAATTTTTCTCTCTAAGCTGGCCTTAGACGATTTTATGAGTGCCCATAGTTTTTTGCTAATACTGATCAGAGCTGCCTTCCCTTTTTGGGATTTTGCTCTATCATGTAGTAGCTTCCTCCTTCTATTGTATAGTTTGTTTATGGCTGTGGTCCACCAGGCAGGACGCCTAACTTTGGAGGATTGGGTCTTGGTTTTATTTGGGATTGCATGATCCATGCATTCCTGAAGGTGTTCATAGAATGCGTTTATAAAGGATTCTGCGGTCTGGACCATATTTTCCACAGGCCTGGGGGCTTTGAAGGATTCCACCTCAGTTTTGAGGAGTGTGAAATTTGCTTTAGAGAAGTTTTTCACTGTGGTTTTCTGGGCAGGGGCTGGGGTCGGGATGTGAATATCTAGTGAGATTAGTTTATGGTCTGATCTTACCAGTGAGAGATACACTTCTGGTCTGGAGCATAGAGACCCCATGTTGGTGATGATCAGGTCCAGTATGTTTTCCCCTCTTGTGGGAGTGGCAACAAGGTGTTCCATAGCATTTGAGTTTATAAATTCTAGGAACCTTCGGGCTAGGGTGTTGGAGCTAGAGTAATGGTCCCAGTCTATGTTAGGGTAGTTGAAGTCACCCAATATAATGGTGTTTGGAGAGACCTTCATATTTTCCAGTGTTCTCAGGAAGGCCGAGTGGGGTTCCTGGGTTGGGAGGGTGGTCTGTAGCAGGCTATAAACTGAAAGGCAGTTTTACCCACTGTTAGTTGCACATGGGTAGTCTCTGATGCTTCGTGCTGTGCCACCAACCTGGAGGTGTGGGTATCTTTGACGAATATTGATACTCCCCTCCTTTTGTGGTTCGGTCCAAGTTTTGGGGCCAAAAAACATGGTATGAGGTATAACCTGGTAGTGCTGGGGTGCTCTTGGGAGCCTTGAACCAGGTTTCTGTTACTGCACAGATATCGATGTTCTCCATGCTAAGGAGAGTTTCGAGTGCATGCATCTTGAGGTTTAGACTTCTGGCGTTGAGTAGCATTACTCTTAGTTTCTTATCCCTTGTGATACCTATGGAGGTGGGATTGTCTTTTGAGCCTTGCCTAAAAAAGGCACTATAGGGGTGGCAAGAGCCTTTGCCAATATCCGAAAGCCCAGGGGTGACAGGTGCAAGCCGTCCCTAGTGAAGCATCGTGGCTTGTCGAGCATGTCATCCCAGGCAGACAGGCATTGGATCCCCTTTGAATGACACCAATACTTAAGCCAATTGTTGAAATTGATCATCTTGTCTTCATATTGTGGCATCATTCTTGGTGAGGGTAAGATGCTACTCAAGGTCAGGGTCATACCGGCCTGGGCTACATGCTCAGAGAGCTCCTCTATGTCTCTCTTCATGCAGTCCAGGGAGGTACGTCTCAGGTCATTCACACCAGCATGGACAATGACTGAGTCATGTTTGTACTTGCCTTGGAGTAACCTGAGTGCTTGTGTTATATGGCGGATCCTAGCGCCCGACAGGCAGCTCACCGTGACCTTCTCCTTGTTTAGCCTGGTGAGCGGGACGTCAGTGTGCCTGACGATAGAGTCACCTATTACAAGTGTATCAGGTGTGTTATTTAGCCTTAAGGGCTGTGACTGTTCGGCACACTGGCTTTGTGAGCTATGTGTTGCACGTGTTTTGTTTTGGGGCAGCGGTTGCCTGGGTGTCTGCTTTGGAGGTCTGTGCTGCTTAGGCAGATTTTTATTTAGAGCCTCAGAGTATGTTTTTGTGTGTTTATGTATTTGCTTTGCTGTCTTGAATTGCTTATGCTATTTCATATAATATTTAGAGGTTTAAGATAAAAAAATAATTATTTTACGCAACTATTAAAGAAAACTTAGGAAATATTTTCATCCTAAAATATCAGGGCATTTGCCATTTTTTTTGCAGGACACAACTGCCCAAAGAGGGACTGTCCCTCACAAAGTGGGACAGGTGGTAACCCTACTATTTTCATGCTGTGCGTCTGGAAATTGTCTCCCCTGCATATTTCTGTTCTTTGGCTAGCTACATTAACCTGGTCCTTCCTGGGCTTGGCTGTTGCAGACACTTTCCATAGATCTTGCTGTACTGTTCTCTGGTAGAATTTTTCAGGGAAGATACTTTGAAAATGACTATGTAGTACCACTTTCTTTAATTCATTGCAGTTACTTATTTAATACGGTTGTCTCCTAAATAGCCTAAAACATGACCTAGCAGGACCACTTGAGGCACTCTTCCACTGCAGCCTCAAAACAGGTTATGTGCCAGATGAACGGAAGGCCGCAACAGTCATCCCTCTGCAAAAGGGTAGACCATCAACTGACCCCAAGAATTAGTTTAAACCTCTAAATATTATATGAAATAGCATAAGCAATTCAAGAGACTGACAAGTCTAGTATGCAAAGCCGTGGAACAAATTATCATGGAAATTATCAGCAAGGACATTTGCAAGCTACAGACACTGGACCCATCCAAATTTGACTTTGTTAAGGGAAGGTCTTGCTTACTTAACTTGGTAGACTTCTTTGAGAGGGTCACCATGGCTATGAGGGGAAGACAGTCAGCCTTGACCTGGCCAAGGCATTCAGTACAATACCCCAACTTAGGTATTGTTAACTACCTGTTATAACTAGACATAAATCCCTATATAACCCACTACATTGCCAGCAGTCTCACAGATAGGACCCAAGAAGTCAGGATCGGTGAGACCACCTCCACCAAGAGACTGGTCTCCAGTGGAGTACCCAAGGGCTCTGTGTTGGGCCCGCTCCTGTTTGGCATCTACTTCTCAGATGTCAAGGCTAATGTCAAAGGCCTTTGACTCACCAAGTTCACAGATGACTGTAAATTGGGAGCTATCATAAATCCCCCATGACACCAACTTCCTACAAGAGGGTCTAATACAAACAAATGACTGGTGTGAAAGCCACAGATTAAAACTCAATGCAAAGAAAGGCATTACAGTGCCCTTTGGAAAATTGTCCATCCAAGCTAATTACTTCATCAATAAATCACCAGTAGGAGCTGACCCGATAGTTAGAGATCTGGGAACACATGTAAGCAGTAATCTGGCATTCGACCAACATGTAGCCAAGACAGTAAGAAAATCATTCTGTGTTGCCCAACTCATAAGCAATTAGACTCCTGTTTGAGTACTGTGACCCCTCTAACATGTACCTGACCAGGCACTTGCAACAGTTGGAATGTCCTCAAAGGTTCCTCACCAGGATACTCCACGGTATGAATACCCCGTCCTACACAGATCAGCTTAAGGCCGCATATCTGTACTTAGTCTCCTACAGGTTACTGAGAGGCAATCTATGCCTAGCATATAAGGCATCCTCATATCCAGCTCTGATGGAACTCTTGCACAGCCACAAGACAAACAGCACTAGAAACACTAGATCCAGGGACCTGAAGTTTGTCTGTAACATAATTAGAACCTGCAGGAGGGACTGAGATGTGTCTCAAAGGCTCACCACACTATGAAATAAGCTGCCCATCTATGTGAAGCAGAGTTCATCCCTGAATCTATTAAAAAAAAACCTTGATAATTGGATGGGAAATCACAAATTCACCCCTGGTCTGGCTACCATGTCTTTGATGGACAGAGGTCAACAGTAAGTAAAATTAATCCACAACTAGCATACTCCCCCACACATAACCCTTATCTACCTCTTTACTAACATACCTCATTATATAAGCGTCCAAGGAACTCTGGGACAAAACTAAGTTGGGTTGAATGGCTAGCCTTGTAAGGATCCTGGTAATTTAGTCTAGTATAAACCTCTGAATCTATAAACCTATGAAGTAAGGGAAGCTGTCAGAGTGTTTTCCACTCCTAAGGAGCACTTGACTTGCTTCCTCGGTTGTTATTCTTGTGTTTGTGTCCATGGTATGGTTATATCATATTGGTTGTTAATGTGTTTTTGTGCCCATGGTATGGTTATAGCTTATTGGTTGTTATTGTATTTGTGTCCATGGTATGGTTATATCGTATTGGTTGTTATTGTGTTTGTGTCCATGGCATGGTTTATCGTATTGATTGTTACTGTGTTTGTGTCTATGGTATGGTTATATTGTATTGATTGTTACTGTGTTTGTGTGAATGGTATGGTTATATCGTATTGGTTGTTATTGTGTTTGTGTCCATGGTATGGTTATATCGTATTGGTTGTTATTGTGTTTGTGTCCATGGCATGGTTTATCGTATTGATTGTTACTGTGTTTGTGTCTATGGTATGGTTATATTGTATTGATTGTTACTGCGTTTGTGTGAATGGTATGGTTATATCGTATTGGTTGTTATTGTGTTTGTGTCCATGGTATGGTTATATCGTATTGGTTGTTGTTGTGTTTGTGTCCATAGTATGGTTATATCATATATGAGTTCCCTTCCTCCTACTCTTCTTTGTGTGTGTGTTAGGCTACATCTGGATTTGAATGTCAACAAAATACACCTCTTCTTCTTGCTAATTGTCAAAAATGTGTTATGATCTGCTCTCTCAAAATGTTTGCCTGCTTAATTTTGTCATGCTGTTTTAGCACAGATCTTGAAAAGGGAGAAAGTATTCATTTTTGTTACCACGTCAACCAAAAAATTAATTGCTCCTAGGATAGGGCAGTGTGTGTTTGCTCTAATGAAAGACAGTGACTCATGCCACAGTAGAGTACATATGGAAAGTAAAGAATGTTAAATATGCTAAGACTTAAAGTTATTTTAGAGTAATTAGCTGAGATGACATTGAAACGGGCTGGACAAGGTAGCCTTTGCTTGAATGCTAGTCCATATTATAAGTAATGCATGGACTTTCCAGGTTATTACCTTTTTCTCAGAGCAGTACCAAAGACACCGGCAGCAATGAAGAACAAAAAGAATTTGTGACTGAGACCATGACAAAGGTCTACTTGGCTGCATCTGGGTAAAGGTGAAAAACAGACCTCCTGCACAGGAAGCAATACATATCCAAAGGATTTCTGCAAAACATTTTTAGTGTTGTAGATGGAGCAGATTCCTTTAATGGGAGTTAACTAGCAATGAAAACAAAGTGAAATGGTGGCCTGGAACTCGCCTCAGAGCTGTGATTTGAATAAGTGTATCAGAAGGTAAACAAGGCAGCAAGAAAGAATGCCTGGTTTTAATATGAAGTAGGCATAAAGACTGCAGTTACAATTTGTTTTGAGACATAAAGCACCAAATGTTTCCATATGTTTGTTTTACTTTCCATTTCACAATGAACTAAAACAGCAAGGATACACACGTAGCTTGGTCTATTTTTCTTGGCTTGTATCAATGTAAACGAAAGAGGTTGTTTCTCTCATTTTCTCTGATTTACCATCTCCCCATACATAGCTAAAGTTTTGTTGCTGACTGCATTTTAGAAAGGTGGGAAGGGGACCATAGGTAATAGAACTACAAATGAATTGTGAAATTTGTAAAAGTCAGAAACTGAGCAGCCCATATTTACCAAAAGAGTACAGATTACCCTCTTTCTGTACACAGCCAGTAGTTATGTTGTCGAGCTTGTCTAAGTGTCATGTTTGCTCACTTTTGCACTTTTACTCTTTTACTTGCTGAATGCAAATTATAGCGATGCAGTTTACCTTGATGTCATTCTGTTTTTCCTGAAACTGCCACTTTCCAGAGAAGCATTATATATGTTGTTCTAAAGATTTTATTTTAAAATATTGCTGTTTCTTTGAGATGCTGTAACCTCAAAGTAAAAATAAGTATGGAGGTACAGGGGATGCAGTTCTCCTCCAAAAACATTTGAGTATCATGTGGGTGAAGTTTTTGCTAGAATAGACTGTTTTGAGAACAACTGAGGACAATCTTTTATGTACTCAGGAAAACAGTTTCATGCAGTCAGGAAAGGGCTACAGAATTTTTGAATAATGAGGTGTGTGTATATATGTATGTAAGTATATGTGTGTGTACACATATAAATATATATATATATACATATATATATATATATCTACACATTATTTTAAGACATAAAGCACCTAAATGTTTCCATACATTGTTTGCTTTACTTTCCATTTCACAACGAACTTTGGACAGCGAGGATATATGAGTAACTTGTTCTTTTGTCTTGGCTTGTGTCAATGTAAATGAAAGAGGTCGTTTCTCTCAAAAAAAAAAAAGCAAAAGTCCACAAGTGAAGGAAACCAAAGGTGTGCAACTCCAAAAACACAGCAAAAAACAAGAAAAGTTCCACAGACCACCAGGCTAAAAACGATATTCTTTATTGTAGACATTAGCGCTTTCAGGACGAACCCTTCTTCAGATGTAACACATGGTAAAACAGTCTTGGTGTTTAAAAGAATACAAACCAAAAACAATACAACAATTAAATATAGGGTCTCTAACTACTAAGAATGGGCTTTAAAGGCACCACACCATTAAGTTCTGGATGCCTTCCAGCTCCTAACTCTATTATCCATCTAGTTTCACAATACTCAGTGTAATTGGTAACATCGCCCCCCCCCCCTAGGATTACATTTCACTTGCTGTAAAGCCTGAAAGTAAAATTAATGTCCATGACATTTAGCAATATGTAAAGAAAGTGCATTGTGTTTATCCTGTAGAGAAATCGCAGAAAGATGTCTTAAAATTATGTCCTTGAACTTACAGTTAGTCTTGTCTACATAAAAGGATGGACAGCATGCACACTTAGCTACATAGACTATATTTTTAGAGAGGCAGGTGACCATCGCCTTAGGGCTGTAAACCCTCTTAGTGATGGGATGTATAAAAACAGAATCCCTGCTAATATACCTGCAAGCTTTACAGTGTTGACAGGGATGAGTGCCTGTTCTCCCAGCAAAATTTGTGTCCATGTTCATCCTATCACAAAGAATCTGTTTTAAATCTCTATTCCTTTTAAAAACAAAATTCGGAGAATCACCCACCAACCTCTTCAGGGAATCATCTGACCTTAGGATTCTCTAATTTCCTTGTATAATATCTTGTACCCATCTAACATCACTACTATCGGTAATATGTAAATCTACTCTACTTTTATTACCACTTTTACTAATTTGATTAAACCTTGGAATGCTGGTACTGTTCCTTAGCCTATTCGCTACCCCCACTGAAGAGAACCAGGGTGCTGCTACGGTCTCTCTGGAGCACATCACAGTGTGTGTCGTCTTATACACCTCAGTACATTTGTAACCTCTAGAAACTAATCTGGAAGTAAAACCAGTCATCTCATCTGAGAGGACTCGATCATCTATACAAAGCCTAGACAGCCATAGTGCCTGTCTTTTACAAAGTTCTGAAAGACAAAGCCTGGGTGCATGCTATCCTTGGCCAAAAGACCATTTTTCCAACACTCCTTTCCAAAGATATTAGTACTAAAAGCCCCATCAGCATTACATTCTATCTTAACGTCTAAGAAATCAATATCACTGTGTGAGTATCATACAGAGAACCTCAAAAAACTTCTGGTATGCTCAAGTAATTGATGAAGTCCATCAAGGCCTCAGTAGTGTCAGCCCAGTACAAAAAAAAATCATCTACAAACCGTGTGTAGAAAATAAGTTGTTGTTACTATTCATGTTCAACATTAAAAAGGGTGTCTTCCTCCCACTGTGCGAGGACTAAATTGGCATATGAGGCATAGGGGATGCCCATGGCAACCCCCCATTTCTGCCAATAATATTGTTTTTCAAAAAAAATGTATTTTCTAACACAACTTCCAACAAACATAAAATCTGCAAAACAGTCTTTTTATCAAAATAATCATGAACATTCAAAGACTTTTTAACTGCTGTGAGTCCAAACCCATTCGGTATAACAGTAAATAAATTCTTAATGTCCAAAGTAACTAACAAAATCGAATTACTAAAAACATTACTACTAATAAAATCATGTAGCAAGGTCAAAAAATATGCACTCTCTCTTAAAATCCGAGGCACAGTAGAAACTATTGATTTCAATTTAGACTCAATCCACATAGAACAGTATTCAGTAATCCATCCTCTGCCTGAAACAATAGGCCTAAGAGGTGGATCACTTAAGCTTTTGTGTCTTTTGGGGAAGGCTTTGAAGATCGGTGTTACAGGGTGGTCAACAACAACAAATTTGAAAATATCTTCATTAAGAATACCTGTAGTTTAAGTTCACATAAGACGCTCCTAACATGTGCAACAATCCTCAAGACTTCCACTGAAGTTATCTTAACATAAGTCGCGTCAGAATTAAGCATAGATTCAATTTTACTAACATAATAGCTAATGTCCATCAGGACTATTCTCCCACCCTTGAACGCTGGTTGTATGACCAAGTCTTATTATTGTCTTGCAAACATTTTAAGGCTGCTCTTTCATCATACGTTAAATTGTAAAAACATTTGTTCTTACAGTACTGATCCAGGCTACATAACTGGTCTTCAGAAGTTTTAATGAAAATTTCAATCATAGGATCCATTGGTGGAACAAACAAACTGAGTTTTCTCACATTACCAGCATTAAGGTTCTTTCCATCACCCATATCATATAACCTTTTTAATTGTAAATTCTTGCCAAACTGCTTAAGATCTATAATAAGATCAGTTTACACATGTTTAGCTGCTGGTACATAATTCAGCCCCTTAATCAATATGAGAAGTTGTAAATAAGATACCACAACACTAGAAAGGTTGAAAACCAATTGGTTAGTACCTGTAGTCAAACCACCGTTTTTCTCCGTTTCCGTTCTTTGCTGCCTGATCTGCGTAATGGACTCGCCAACTGCAGATCTACTCTCTTCTCTTTCTTTTTCCTCATTGGAACAGGTAGTGGATGAAAAAACAGCTGTGAATAAAGTGTCTTGGGTCTCACTCCCAAGGCAAGAGTATCTGAACCAGTCGCACTCACAGCAGAGGTTACACTTGACTGAATATGTTCAGTCTCTGAATTTTTCTCCTTGCCTTTCTCCTTCTCCCTCTGCAGGCATGTAGCTGGACATCACCGTACTGGTTGATTCTGAAGAACTCAATGATGATTGGTCGGACGAGGCTGCTTGACAAGCTTGTTCAGCCAATCCCGTACCTTCTGCTGTTACACTGGTATGAACTGTGCTCCGTTTTGCATTAGCCAAGGAAACCTTGGGCCACACAAAGATGTTGCCATGACTAAAATCTAAGTAGTCTCTATTTAACTTTTTAGTTTTGACCTGTTGAAGTTTGATGTCACAGGCACTAACGGCACAATAAAGTGTATCCAGTCTAAGCAGGTAGTTCTCACTCTAAAACTTCCTTTCAATTTCACACTGTTGGTGTTCCACAGATTTAGCCAACCTTTGTTCCTTAGGTTGGAAGAAATCTGTAAGTCAGCGCATATATTTAAAACTGGTCTCAAGATTAATTTCTTGCCAGCGTGCCAACAATTTGGGATGACGGTCCCCATAGGTAGGCATACAGAGGACCCTCATACCTCGTGGAACAATATGGAAACTGGAAATGTAGGCAGGCTTCTAAATGTAAACACTGCCATTGCAGCCATTTCAGTTGATACAGTTCATTTTCTAAAGTTGTAAACAATTCCGCAAAACACTCACTATTATCCATTTTCACAGATCCAGCAGTATCTGCAGTACCTTTGGAAAATGTGACATTGAAGAGAGAATTATTATGAATAGAAGGCAGCTTCCTCATTTATTCACAAATGGATTTGGCTACAGGTGTAGCTGGGTTGTAGTCAACTTCAGCATAATCTTCTATAAAATTAGCCATGTGTACCTTCACTTGTAAAAACAGCAAACAAAAGCAAAAGTCCAGAAGTGAAGGAAACCAAAGGTCTGCAGCTCCAAAAACACACCAAAAAACAAGAAAAGTTCCACAGATCACCAGGCTAAAAACGATATTCTTTATTGTTGATGTTAGCACTTTCAGGATGAACCCTTCTTTAGACGTAAAACATGGTAAAACAATCTTAGTATTTAAAAGAATACAAACCTGTAGGCGAATCGCAGAAAGATGTCTTAAAATTTCTGATTTAGGTATAAAAATATATATAGCTCAACTGAAATTAGTTGACTTTACCTTTGGTTTATATCTGTTTTGCCAACAATATTTGGTCAGCTCAACAGATGGTCGACTGGTGTGCAAGACTGCACAATTCTCAGGGTAGGGAAATATGCCCTCTCCCCAAGATTTTCTGATCTGAGATTTAGTATATATAATTAACAGGAGGTGTGGAGGGTGCAGGGGGATTTCCCCCTGCAAAAAAGCAATGTTTTAATATATTTTTTATTGTAACGTTTTGCATGTGCCATGATTGTCAATCAGCACATGCATAGTAGTACGTCGATATTTTGTTGTTGACTTTATAAACATTGATGTTTGGGTGTTTCATTTAATTTCAGTAAACCTATCTATATATGTGTGTGTGTGTGTGTGTGTGTGTGTGTGTGTGTGTGTCTGTGTGTGTGTATATATATATATATATATATATATATATATATATATATATATATATATTTTTTTTTTTGTGTGTCTGTATTTATGTGAATCTATTTTATATATACGTATTGTTTATATATATCTGTATGTGTGTGTGTGTGTGTGTGTGTGTGTGTGTATATATATATATATATATATATATATATATATATATGTATATACCACCAAAAATCACTCCAACACTAAAAAGATGTCTTTTTCACGCGAGCTAGGGATCAAGGTATTTTATCGGGAACATTGTTTTCCCAATTGTTTGTGGAACAACCTGTTTCTCAATATTTTTATTTGGTCCATAAGATACATAAATCCCTCTTAAATCCTCCGGGATGCCCGATAGTGGTGGGAAGGGGATCTTTGATTGAGCCGTTGTCTGAATATTTGGAGTTTAAACTTAAACCTCTTCTTTATTTGGTAAGGGCCAGGGTCAAGGATGCCAAACAATGTTTGCAACTGATGAATGATTTATAGGTTTCCAATGATGCATATCTGGGCACTTTGGATGTGCAATCATTATATACTAGTATCCCCCATGAGGGGGTGTTATGGCTGTTCGGTATTGGATGCAACAGTCTGGTTCATTCAGGGAACCTGAAATATTATTTTTGTCCTCTATGCTACAATTGGTATTAGAACATAATGCTTTCACTTTCAACAATGAATGGTATCTGCAGGTAAAGGGGATGGCTATGGGGGCTACATTTGCCCCCATTTATGCCAACCTCTTTATGGGTTATTTTGAAGTTCAGTATATCTAAAATCAAGACAATAATTTTTCATCCCAGTTAATGTGGCGCAGATACTTGAATGATTGTTGGGTGGTTTGGCAGGGAGAGACACCTGTTTGGCAAGCTTTTGTGACTTACTTAAATAGCAACAAGTATGGCATTTATTTCTGTGGAAAAATAGAACTATTTGCCACTGATTTTTTAGATGTAAATGTTACCAAGGCCATAGATGGGACTGTGATTACTAGTCTCTATAGGAAGCCTTTTTCAAAAAATTTAGTATTACATGCCAGCAGCTATCATCCCAGCCATATTATTAATAACATACCCAAAACCCAGTTCCAGAGAATAAGGAGAATTTGTTCTGGTGACCAAGAGTATGAAAGGCAGGCCTCGTGTTTGAAATCACAGTTTTTAAACAGAGGTTATCGTGAGCCAGTTGTTAATAAGGCATATTCACAGTCCAAGGCTTATAGTAGGACCAGTTTTCTATATGATTTTCATAGCCAACAGAGATCCAACAAGGGTAAATTGAGATTTATTACCACGTTTGGTAGTAATACTTTCAGGATCAAAACAGTAATTTCCAAATATTGGCATGTATTACAATCAGACCCATTTTTGCTACACTAGTAGATGAGAAATGCAGTTTTGGTTACAATAAGGGTAAATCCTTGGGACAATATTTTTCTTCATTCAAAAAAGGAAACTATCCATCTATGAAATTACAACATATAGGGGTGGGTAGTATATATTATGGTCATTGCAAATATTGTAAGTTAATTTCAAAAACTCAATCCTTCACTTTGGTTAATACCAGAAAAGTTTATGATATTCGTTATTTGATCAAATGTACAAATGCATGGGTTATTTACATGGCGGTATGCCAGTGTGAAGCTTTTTATATAGGGAAAATCTCATGTGCTTTAAAACAGAGGATAGCTTTGTATATTAGTGATATAAAATGCAAGCATATCCGAAGTGCTTTATATAAACACACACTGGTGCACAGTGCTGCCCATTTTGTGTTTGTAGGCAGTGATAAGGTGAAAGGACAAGTTATGAATGAATCTTTTAAACATACAATATTGTTGAACAAAGAACATGGAAGGATAGTTAACTTAGGGAGGCATCTTGACTCACTGCATTGGTAACACCTACCTGTCTAGTGTCACAGTATGAAGAGCCTAGTACCTCATGCTGAAAGTGGTGGGCTGTGTGGTCAGGAGATTGCGCACTTGCAAAAGAATGCATACAGCTAGAGAGGCAACTATAGCAGAACTCATAGGCTGCTTAAGGGGGTGGGGATGAGACAATTCACAAAATCTGCAGACTGGCCTGCTCCCTAACACCTGACACTCTCCTTGACCTAGAAGCCAAGGACTAGAGGACTATCGCCCTGATGGAGGAAAGAATGATCAACTGAGTACAAGAAGGGGGAGCTAATGGGCTGATCATGTGGAAAAAAACCTGTTAGTGCTCCAATAACATGCTCTGTTCTTGATGTAAATTTCTCACACCTGTTTCTCAAACATATAACAGTTTGGTTATGCCCAGGGACCATCATATTCCCTTATGTCTTCCATGATGTCCCCTCTCTATCGCTCTTTCTCTCACTCAGTATCATGTGGTTTTCATTTCTTTATTTATCCTTGGAAACACCTGTTAACAAGCAGCCCCTTCTTTGTGTACCAACTATAAATTGCCTAAATGTATAAGGTGTGCAGTGAGAAACTGAGTATCTTCCTGCTATGCATGTTATGGTTCTTAATTGATAGCTTGAATCTATGAGAAGTGCTGAAGGCTGATGGTAATGGATAATGAGGTCTGGTTTGAGATCCCCTAGCAGTTCATTCTAGGCACCATCAATACTGTTCAACATATTTGGAAAATGCATTGCTCTAGATCATTCTAGAAAAATGCATCTGTTTGTGGTCAACACATGCATCGGTGGCTGGACTGACTACAGGAGAGTGACCAGAGTAGCTGCAGAGCCAGTGAACTGCCTTGTGATAAGATTAAACCAAGCTGAACCACCAAGTAAAAATATAGGCTTGTATACCACAGAAAGTTTATCCTTTTGACCTAAAACTGTTAAATGTCTATGTGTGTTTATGTGTGGATTTTAAGGGGAAAGGCTGGGCATTTGTAAGCAAGGAAAATGATCCCTTATAAAGAGCTGTAAGCTGTCTGCAATGATGACTGCATAGCCACATGCAGAAAAACCTGCAGGAGGAAATGATGATACACTAGGGGAGCAGCAGATACACTAGGGCAGCAGCAGATACACTAGGGCAATAGCAGGGTAGGAGAGGCAAATAGCATTTTTTATTTAGGAATGAGGGCTCTGGATAAGGTGGATGAACTGTGCGGTCTCTTATTGCTCTCTCCTTTTTTATTCTTCTGTATTCTGAAAGATCTGTAGTCAGAGTAAATGGATTTCTTTTATCATGACACTGATGGTGATTCTGCAGAATTTCATGGGAGAATGGATATATACCTGCAGACCATGATAATTGTTGTGATGGTCATGACTTACTTGACATGAGTTCAAACGGTAAAAGTCTGTACCAAGGACAAAGTCTGCGTTTGGGAACAATAACCCATTTGGTAGTACATCTTATTTTTAAAACTGAGGTCTTACAGTGGTAATTTTGTCATTGGCTGTGCAAACTGATTTATTTTATGCTTAGCTGTTTTTTTTTCAAAACTTTCCTCTGAACTGAAGAGCTGTATTGTCTCCAGACAAATGCACAGTGTGGATCAACATTTTTCAGTGATCCCTGCAGAAGCTAGGTTCCCAGATTTTTGAGGGAAGGGGAAATGACCACACCCGGCTGGAGGAAACAACACAGCTGTTAACTTTCCCATAACTGAGCTGGAGGAGGGATGGGAGGGGGGTGTCAGTAGGTGGAAGATATTTCATGACAGCCCAGAATACATATTTGTGATTTGTGACTGTTGTAGTTAATAAACATGTGTTATTCTGTTACAGATGGCGTATGCTTAACGTTAAGACACAGTAGAAATCTATGTGATTAGCCTTTAAACACATTTTCTAGTTGCCCATTTTACTGATGTGATTCTTTTGTCTTGGCAGGATGATTACTTCATAACTGCTGACCAGCTGTGGGTCGCTCTGCGCTGGATCGCACCTGAACTTGTTGATGACGTGCATGGCAACCTTCTGGTTGTGAACCAGACAAAGTCCAGTAATATATGGTAGGCAGAGGAAGATATTTTTTAGTGCCCATGTGCGTTGGCACTGTGTAATTTTCAGGCACTATGCTTTACATCCCTTTTCATTTTCCCTTTTAGCTTTTTTAACATTGTACAGAGTTGAGATTACTTACTAATTCAGTTGTTTGAGTTACCAGATGCTAATCGACCTTGTGTAAGTAATTCCCTGAGCCAGGTAACAACACACTGTTAATTAAAGTAGTCTTTAATTGCCATTAATTAAGTGGCTTTATTATGTTTCATTGTTATTTTAGGGTTATGTTCTTTATTTCATTTGTCTGTCATTTGCCTTGCATCATCAGCAATGTATTAAATACCTGTCATTATATGAACTCGTTCTGGTGTAGTTTTAAAAACATCAGTTTTTTGTCCTCCTTGTTCTGCAATTCACTTTAGCTGAGTCTTATATAAAACAGTGTCTTATCAATAAATCAAATAAAAAAAAAATGTTTGCCCAGGAAAACAGAAATGACAAAAAAAATTATAAAATCTGATACTGACTTTCTTAAACAGCTGCCATTTGTTTTACAGAGGGTTAACTTTGCTTACTGTTGAAAGCATGTATGTGTGCTTTTCTTCAAAAACAATGAGCTGTGTCAGCTTTGTGGGATTTGAACGGGAAAAAGACAGCGCCATGCCAGAGAGAAAAGAAAACAAAAGTGAAAATGCATGCATCAGCTAGCTTAATCCGTCTTCTTGAGGATACACGTGACAGGAAGTTCAGCAGGTCTGACCTTGGTGTACTTTCCAAGAGGATTGTGAGTGCAGATGTTCCCTCCCATTCAGTTAGTCATGAACTGTTTGTTCGCAGTCTGCACTTTGTAGGACAGCATAGCTCTCCTTTACTTGCTGGTATCTTTGTCCTAACAAATGTGTTGTGGTGATCCATGCCATATGCAGACTGTTGATAGCCGAGTGACCAAGTAGGTAGTACAGGAATTTGGAGAACTTGCCTCATTGCTCAGAAGAATAGATCTGTTTCTACAAACTGTGTGTCATTGTTCTTACACATTATGCCTTTAGAAATGTCCTAGACCCATGAGCTGGGTAACATTGGTCAAAGGTGTCAGATACTGTTACTAAATACATTTCAGCTGGCCATGATATCCTGAGGACATGCTCAGAGATGTGAATCCCTAGTGCATAGCATGTGTATAATATCTTAGCTGCTGCCAATGTGGGATGGACATAAGGAACTTGTTACGAAGACTAGCAGACTACCACTTCAGGACTGAACTGGCTAATGAGGCTTCATATGTTGTCCGCTGTAATTCTGCTGGATGGAAAGGCTGTAGACTTCATTTTCATGGCTTTCCACTTTGGTTTGTATAAAGTCATGGGAAGGTTTTACAGGAGAAATTAAAATATATATATATATTTTTGCTGATTAAAGTTTCTAAGGTATAACATTTGGTTCATATTCATTTTGTTTGTGTGTGTGTGTGTGTGTGTGTGTGTGTGTGTGTGTGTGTGTGTGTGTGTGTGTGTGTGTGTGTGTGTGTGTGTGTGTGTGTGTGTGTTTGGAATGCAAACAATGTGCAGTATGCAGTCTATGTCCTTTGTTATGTACACTACTCTTACTGAGTGGTACTTGATGTTTTTTATATAAATCTCAACACTGAAACAAAGTAAAGAAGGAAAAAAATGTTCCTTCATGAAAAGTATTACAGTGTATTAAGTTCAGCTGAAAACAAATATATACAGGTCTAATTCAGATGTCCATCAAAAAATGAAATGCAGCCAGTTCAGGACCAACAAAACATTATCTGTACCAAGAATGAAATTAAGCAGGTCCTTAAAGGACAACACAGTTTCTGAATTTTTAGGTGAGGATAGAACAATTCAAGCTGTTCTATGTCACTGACATTGCACTCTGCTTGCATGAATGAAAAGTGTGAAAGTTTTACATCATGCTTGACAAAGTGCACCTGCTGGATGGTGAGGAGGTAACATTTCTGCTACTGAGACCGAATGATGGTTGCCAGTCGGCTAGGCCAAACTGGGCCATTTGTGGACAGCTGTCCCGTGTGTGTGTGTGTGTGTGTGTGTGTGTGTGTGTGTGTGTGTGTGTGTGTGTGTGTGTGTGTGTGTGTGAGCTGAAGAAGATGGGGAGACAAAGCAGTTCCAAGAAGCATTCATCCATAGAAGTTGAAGAGAGGCTAACAGCCAATCAGTGAATGTGTACAAGATGGACTGTGGACACTGTATATCCTTTCAGATCCAGTACAGCATGTCATAGCACCAGTGCATGTCTAACTGTGTCTCTGGAGAGAAATCATAACGATGGAATCTCTGAGGGTGGCAAGATGGCTGGCTAGTTGTGTAATCTTCTACTCAACACCTCATATGAGTAGGAAGAGGAACGCTATAAAGACTGGGACAGAGGAGCCAACACCTCTTTTGTGCTAGAGGAGATATCCAGAGCCCAGAGATGTATGTAAGAGCAGTGGACTGAGGGGTAGAAATGGGCATGTGTGGTATTATCTGTGCAGCAGAGCTGAAGTGAACAAAATAAAATAAATAATTTAAAAAATTGTAAACCTTCTGATAATGTTTACTGAGCTTTCAAATTGTGAGTAGGAATGTACCTGATGTTATAGTTTTATTTATTTTCTTCTTGTTAACAGGTCCTTAGGGGTCACTATTTGGGAGCTGTTTGAGTTTGGTAACCAGCCATACCACCAGTACTCTGACAGGCAGGTCCTTAACTATGCCATCAAGGAACAACAGTTGAAGCTTCCCAAACCACAGCTACAGTTGCCCCTATCAGAACGCTGGTGAGTAACATCATAATGACATTTTTTTTGTTTTTATTGCTTGAATGGAGTAGGGATGCAGTGTGTCACCAGCCCACCCCTTCCAAATATGGGTATCACTGCGTGCCTCCATTAACTTATGTGTCTGCCTGCCCCTGCAAGTCTGTCTTTGTGTGTGTGTGCATGTGTGTGCTGACGTGTACATGTGCAGAAGGAAGGGAAATTACCAGTACAAGTGCAGACAGGTGACACCTACAGGATTAGGCAGGTTGTTTGGCATGCAGTGTTGCCAAGACAGGAATCTGTAGGCTGTGCACACAGAGCTACGAAAATTTCAGAGGCCCAAAGTGGGACATTTCTACTGCAGTGTTACTTGTTGCAGTGCAGTCCCAATCAACAGCTGGTAGAAATCACTTGTTTTCACCTTGTTCTCAGAGTGAAGGCTTATATTTGTACAATTTTAGTGGTTTCTGTTGCTTTGTATTACATCAAATCAAATCAGGCACATTATAAAGACTTTTCCATAATATACAGTGGCAAGTTGGGGAAGTTAGAAAATATTCTTTAAGAGAGATGATAGCTATTTGCACTATAAGGTTATGTTTACATTCCTGTGCACCTTACTTTATTCCTTTCATGTGCAATATACCACAGTGCAATAACTTCATTGTTTACTGCATTACATTGCATTGTTTGATATCATATTGTATTGTATTCTCTTATGTATTCATGTTCATTAAATGTGAATGCATCTTAGGATAATTACTACAAATTTCATTGTACTTGTGCAATGACAATAAAGGAATCTTATCTTTTCATAACAAATAATTTCTATAATTGTACTACTTTGAAAAAAGAGGCACAGGTATTAATCCTTCTTTCACAAATCCACATGACTTAAGGGCAGAAGTTAAAGGACCGCAAAGCCACGTGATGAAAGGGCAGGTATTTAAGTACCACAAATCCATATAACTTAAGAGCAGAGGTTAACATACCGTGTGGCCTGCCTGAAAAGCCATTCATAGAGAATTTGACACAGAAACTGACCTGTAGTGCCTTCTGTTCTCTCAGCAACTGTATCTGATTGGACACAAGTCCTTCTTCAGTGGAGGGCCCAGGGAGAAAAGCTCCACATTTATAAAACATTACATAGCACAATAAAAGATAGACATACCTAACATTGATGGTTATGTATGAATAATATACCAATGCTAATATATGTGATTTACAACTCAGGAAAAAGTATCATGGCACAGATACATGAGAAAATTAAGAACAGTGCATACTTGTCAAGTGTTAGAGAGGTGTAGAACAGTACATATTTTACAAGCATTAGAGAGATGTAGAACAGTTCCTATGTAACATGAGTCAGGGAGTCAGCTAGAGGCATTACATGTATATTGTATGTTTACGCAACAGGGAGCAGTGCTACCTGCACTAGTATTTGATGAGAGAATGTAAAGAAACATTACAATACATTGACAGAATGTTTCAGCTGTATTACTGGCTTTTGTTGCATCAAGGAGGAGTTTATTACTGGAGTGCAGAACCCTATTACTGGTGTAGGGATGTAGTAGATTTTGTAGTGCTGGGGTTTTCTCAGGGTTGCATAGAATCTTATGGGCTAGTGTAATTTCATTGTAAATGAGTAGCTGAAGAAGTTCTAGCCAGTGGAACTGTTTAAGGGCTATGCAGTGATGTGACCTGTAAGGGGAACTGGTGGCAAACCTGGCAATTTTGTTGTAGCAGGAATCCAGTTTTGCTGTGTCTGACTTTCTAGATTGATGAGGAGTGGAGATGTGTTGAGATGAGGTATGTTCGTGCAATTGTGGCCTTAGAGTTTTTTGTGAGAAATTGTTTATTTCTGTATAAAACACCCAATTTTTGTGAACTTTCTTTATGGTAAGAGAGATGTGGGTATCAAATTTGATATTACAGTCAGTCTCCACCCCCAAGTCTTCTAGGAGGTGCAGGCAATACTCTTAAAAAGTCAGGTACTGGTCCCCATCCTGACAGCAAAAGGGTAGCAGATTGGTCAACAAAAAGGTCAGAAGAGCAGTTGTGAGTGTCACTGTGGTCATAAATGGCAAACATACATTGCTACTATTCAAGGACTACAGCCTTTTGTTATAAAAAGCCCTTATTTTAATGCAACATTTCAGGCCAGGATCTGCTACGTAACACAAGCAATCAGATCACTTCAGAACAAGTACAAATACGACTCTGTCCTTGTCCATGTTGGTGTGAATGACCTGAGCCATACCTCCTTGGTCTACATGAAAAGAGACATGAAGGAGTTCACTGATCATGTAGCTCAGGCCGGTATGACCCTGACCCTGAGTAGCATCCTGCCCTCACCAAAATGATACAACAGTATAAAGAAAAAATTATCAATTTCAACAATTGGCTAAGCTTCTGGTGTCATTCAAAGGATTCCAGTGTCTGTCAGCCTGGGATGACATGCTCAACAAGCCACGCTGCTTCACTAGAGACGACTTGCACCTGTCACTCTTAGGCTTTCGAATACTGGCCAAGGCACTTCCCACCCCCATAGTGCCTTTTTTAGGCAAGGTTCAAAAGACAAACCCACCACCGTAAATAGCACAAGTAACAAAAAACTGAGGGTAATGCTACTCAGTGCCAGAAGTCTAAACCTCAAAATGCATGCACTCGAGGCACTCCTCAGTATGGAGAAAATTGATGTATGTGCAGTAACAGAAAGCTGGTTTAAGGGTGCAGAGAGCACCCCAGTACTACCAGGCTACAATTCATACCATACATTTTGGCCACAAAACCTGGGCCAAAATACAAAAGGCGGGGGCGTATCCATATTAATCAAGGATACCCACACCTCCAGGTTAGTGGCACAGCACGATGCTTCAGAGATCATCCACGTGCAACTAACAATGGGCAGAACTGCAATTCAAATTGTAGCTTGCTACAGATCACCCACCATGTCCCAGGACCCCCATTCTACATTTCTGGAAACACTGGGAAACATAAAGGTTCTACCAAACACCCTGATATTGGGTGATTTGAATTACCCAAACATTAACTGGGAGAACTACTCAAGTACTAACTCCCTTGCCCAACATTTCCTAGAATTTATAAACTCAAACGCCCTGGATCAACTGGTCAACACCCCCACCAGAGGTGGCAACATATTGGACCTGGTCTTCACCAACATGGGTGACCGGTCTCCCTCTCTGGTTAGATCTGTCCATAAACTAATCACTTTGGATATCCACATTCCACCCACACCCCCGGTCAAAGAAACCACTGTGAAAAATTTTTCAAAAGCAAACTTCATGTTACTTAAGACCGAGGTGGAAAGTTTCAAATCCCTCATACTAAAGGATAACGCTGCCCAAGCTGCAAAATCCTTTACTAATGCACTCTGCAGGCACCTACAAGAATGCATGGATCGTGCTATTACAAGCAAACCAAGACTCACTCCTCCAAGAAAAGGAATCCAGTCTGGTGGACCCCTGCCATAAACAAGCTATACAATAGAAGGAGGAAACTAGTACAGAAAAGGGTAAAATCCCAAGTGGGGAAAGATATCCCTGATCAGTATCAGCAAGAAACTACGATCCCCCATAAATCATCCAAGGCTAGCTTCGAAAGAAAAATTGCCAAGGACTCCAAAGATAACCACAAGGTATTCTTTAGCTATGTCAAGAATCTACGTGGCAATTCCCAGATCTGCTCAGAGTTAGTGCAGAATGGCAGAAAATACATTGAACCGACCGATACCGCCAACATCTTGGCAGACAGGTTCAGTGCAAACTTCACCCCCCCCCCTCACCCCCAAAAGGGCCCATAACTATACCAGAAGAATGTAGTGCCCCTAAAATCACAGACAATCAGGTTAAAACAGCCCTCTCCAAAGCCAAAAACACAGCATCAATAGTACTGGATGGTGTCCCAGGCTGTGTCCTACATGAGCTCAAAGATGAACTAACCCCTCACCTAAACACACTGTTCAAACTCAGCCTCTCCAAAGGCTACGTGCCCTTAGAGTGGCGCACAGCAACGGTTATTCCACTACACAAAGGTGGACCCACAACAGACCCTGGGAATTGTCGCCCTATAAGCCTGACTAGCTTGGTCTGCAAAGCTATGGAGTGCATCATCATGGATCTCATTAACAGAGACTTTGGGAACCTCCAAACACTGGACCCTACCCAGTTCTGCTTTGTTAAGGGCAGATCATGCCTCCTAAACCTGCTGGACTTCTTTGAGACAGTTACCAAGGCTATAGATGAGGGAAAAGTGGTCCACACAGCCTACCTTGATGTCGCAAAGGCCTTCGACACCACTCCCCATTCTGGTATTATAGGCAAGCTCACCAGCCTAAACATAAACCCATATGTCACAAGATGGGTGCCAACTGGCTCACAGACAGATCCCACATGGTAAGAGTTGCAGGAGCTAGGTCTGACTCTAAACTGGTTACAAGTGGCATTCTCCAGGGCTCAGTCCTAGGACCCCTCCTGTTAGGCATATACTTCTCAGAGATACAGGCAAGCACAGGAGGACTATGGCTGACCAAGTTAGCAGACGACTGCAAACTAGGGGCTATAATTGACTCTCTGGCTGACACAGACATCCTCCAAAAGGGTTTCACAGATACCTGGTGTCAAAACCATGGCCTCAAGCTAAATGCCAAAAAGTGCATAGTCATCCCTTTTGGAAAAAACAAAGTACCCACAAATTACCACATAGGTGGTAGCCCCCTAAATACGGAAGACGAAATAAGGGATCTGGGAACCCAAGTAGATAGTAATCTCTCCTTTGATAATCACATCGCCAACGTGGTTAGAAAATCTTTCTATGTGGCCCACCTAATCACAAAAGGGTTTGCATCCAGATAAAAAGAGGTCATTGTGCCCCCTCTACACATCACTCATCAGACCCATCATAGAGTACAGTGCCCCATTTGGGATGTACCTTACAAGACACCTGCAACAGCTGGAAAGACCACAGAAGTACTTCACCAAGAGGATCACTGGCCTCAAACAGATGCCCTATGCAGCTCGGCTGAAGAAACTCCAGCTGCACTCGGTTGCCTACCGCCTACTCAGAGGTGATCTCTGCCTGACATACAAAGCCATGTCCAACCCAGAATTGATGGACATGCTCCACCTAAAGAAAACCATATCCCCTCAAGCCACACACTCTAGGGATCTAAACCTCACCACAACAATAAATAGGATGTGCTGGAGGGATAGATTCCTGTCCCAGAGACTTCCCATGCTCTGGAACAAGATTCCAATCTATATTAGCCAGAGCTCCTCACTAACACTCTTCAAGAGAAACCTTGACAAGTGGATGGGAAACAGGAAGCTTACCCCAGGGATCACTTCAGTGGCTCTGCTGGACAGAGGCACAGGAAACTAATTTAAGGGGGCGGCGAAAGCCAGCACATTCCAGCTAGGCTTATAAATGCCTTCGGGCAGATAGCCTAGTACCTACCTATGAACCTAAATTGCTGCAAGTAGTGCTAAGCTAATAAACGTGTATGGCAGGACTAGTGTAAACCTGGGTCTAGTGCACAGACAGTATCAGAATTTCATATGAATTAGTGAGCATTAGTCTTGTGGCCATCAGTGTGACCAGAGATCAGTCTGGTTCACAATAAGTAAATGTATAGTCCATTTAACAAAGAAAAAGCTTGCTTTCTTTAAAACAGCATTCTTTAAATGATGATTGAGAGTCAAACAGTTAGTATGCAACAGTAGGTGCAGAGATGCAAAAGACAGTTGGGACATTTTAAAGAGAGTCAAAGCTACAGTGTTTAGTGAATTAAATGAATGTTGTGAATACAGAGACAAACCAGTAAAATTAGATTAAGGAAAATGTATGGTTCAGAAGAGGCATACCAACAAAATTTAGCATTTTAATCATTTTATTTCGTACTGGATGATGAGGACTTCTACAGCAATGTTTAAATGCAGGAAAAGCTACCCCTCAACACACACACACACACACACACACACACACACACACACACACACACACACACACACACACACACACACACACACACAAATTAGCAGATTTGTTTTGGAGAGAACAACATATTACAAAACATTGAAAAAAACAGAGGTGCTGGAACACAATTATAAACAGGGACAACATAAAAGGCATTCCATTAAAACAACATGAGCGTGGCCGTAGTGGTGTAAACAGTTTTATTTAATCAAGGTGACCTAGAACAACCAAGAAGAGTTAGGGAGGCCATAGTAGTGTATCTCTAAAGTCAAGAGGGTTAAAAGCCATACAAAATAGTTTAGGACAACTAACAGAGATAGTCATCAGATCACTGCAAGACAGTACAACAACTTAGGGCTGGAGAAATGCCTTAACAGCACCTAGGCAGTAGAGAAGAACCAAAGCAAAGACTGGGAACTGTTGACTGATCACGATAACTTCTGTAGTGTTAAAATAATGCTGCCATTGCTGAAAGAGACTATGTACAAAACAATGGTGAAATTCTAAAAACATTCTGCCTAGTCATGAGGGATAGTTGTGGGTACATGCAAGGTACAGTGGTGGACTGTGATCCTGAGAAATACTGACAGAAGGTACAAACAACTTGCTGCTTATGCTTAGCATGCCACAGTGAACCAACTATACATTGCAATGGGTTATGGTGCCTCATCTGTGGCATAGAGAAATAAAGTCCTGACTACAACCAAGTTTCATCAGTGGCTCAAGCACTTAATGGCAAGGAAGGGACGCTAGGTGTGCCCATCCAGGGGTGGCTTTGCACTCAGTATGCCTCTTTTGTTGATCCCTGCTGGAGGCCAGTGACATGAAGGGAGTGCTTCCTGCAAGGGAGTGGGGGGCTTTGGCTGAGTCAAATATCGAGGCATGGATAATATGTTGCAGTCTCATTGCATCCCACATCCTTGGTTTCCTTGAGTCCATGTGGAGGTAGAGAAATAGGGCTTAAAGCAGGAAAAACTGCCATGGTTACAGTATGACACTGCCCCAGAAAGCCTCAGTCTTGACACTAGCCATAAATGTGAATTGGAGACTATCTGGAGGTGGCAAAAAGGTTTGGTAGACTAAGTGGATGAGGAGAAGCCCTATAAACAGGTGCAGGGAGAAAAAATAATATTGCAGTTGTTTAAGGTAAACTCACCTAAGTCCAAGATACTTAAAGGACCTCCTAAAAGAGGGCTCACAAGTTGCAGTCTCAGTCAGACACATTCTAATGACTAACCTGAAATACCTGCTCAGACTATTAATCACTTAATAAAGGAAGCACAAAGTAGCAGCAACAAATGTTACTGTGCTTTACTGAAATACTTCATTACACGTCACGGACTGGCATCAGCTCTGCTACGTATGGGCTGGAGACTAAACCCTAAGCTTCCTGGATCTGCAGTTTTCTTAAGTCCAAAAAACATGACACAGTTGGCCAAAACAGAGTCAGTGCAGGCAAAAAACATTACTATGACAGATAGTGAAGATCTTTTTAAGGTTGGAGGAAGGAGAGGCTTTAAGAATTTAGCAAGGGTTGTCCCAGCAGCTTGCAAGCAAGTTAGTGATGCTTGACTAGCCAAGATCATACCTCTCAACCTCTTGGTGCAAGAAATCTGGGCAAAGCCTGCCATAATGGGGATACAAAGGCCCAAAAATATGGACACATTTTAATTATTGCTCTTATATACTTAGAAAGCTGCTAGAGTAACAGGATTTGTGTTAGCATGCATTGTTTGAAAGATATGAAGTCTGAAACTCAAATGCATGTCATTATTTAGTGACTTCATTCCTTATATCATCTCAGTGATTTGTCAAAAAAAATAAAATTTTTATAAGGAACAGATAACAAATTTGTGGTAAAGATCTGGATAGTCTGCAAAAATCTGTACATTGGAGATCTATGCCCGGGATCTTTTGTTATCAGGACTTAGGATGAAATAATGTACAGAAGAAATAAAAAGGACTTGTTGAAGACTGATGAGATGATTTTGTCTTAAGGTGTAGTGCTAGAAGAACATGTATCTGACCCCTGTCTGTATACTGAGCATCTGTCGCTTCCTAATAATATGCAAGTTCATCTACCACTAGCCTGACTACCCCAAAGTGCTACCAATTTTAGATTTTAAGACAGATTAAAATGCTACTTCATTATAATGACTGCCGACAATTTTTGTAATAAAAGTTCTGGTGTAAAATATTTTCAGAAAGTCAGTCATTATGCTTTCTAATGTAATTAAACCTCTGTAGTTGTGGAAAACAAAATGCTGTTAAATATAAGGTAAAAATACTGTCATGTATTGTACTGCACAGTCCTTATGAAATCTGCATTTGTAGTCAAAGGTCTAGTTATAATTTTTATTTGGAAATTGACAGTGTAATATAGGAGGCTGTTTCTTTAAACATCTTTGTGCCTTTCAGTGTAAAAATTACCAGGATGTATGTGGTTTCTAAAACGGAATAGCAGTTGAGAAGCCATACAGGGAGGAGGGTCATGCTGATGTTTTACCACCTCTGAAAAGATTTGGTTTGACCAAACAAATAGCTGAGTTACAGAGCTGTTTTAAAAAGTGGTCTCATATATTACTTTGTCCTTTAGTGTGCAGCACCTGGAATTATTTTTGTAGTTTTGTCTTTGTGACTCACATTTAAGTTTCCCTTCATCAGTTGTACTTCTTGATGTTTCTGCCCTTCAGTTGTATTGGTTCCACACTTCTTCTCACTCTTGTGGTACACCACATGTTTCTGCCCCTCGTATGGTTCCACACTTCGACCCTCTCCTGTACCACATGTTTCTACCCCTCGTATAGTTCCACACTTCTTCCCACCCCTGTGGTATACCACATGTTTCTGCCCCCTCAGTCATATGGTTTTACACTTCTTCCCACTCCTGCGGTACACCACAATTTTCTGCCCCCTCAGTTGTATGGTTCCACACTTTTTCCCTAACCTGTAGTACACCACATGTTTCTGTCCCCATATTGTATGGTTCCACACTTCCTCTCCTGCGGTACACCACTTGTTTCTATCTCCTTAGCTGTATGGTTCCACACTTCTTCCCACTCCCGCAATACACCACCCCTTACTTGTATGGTTCCACAATTCTTCCCACTCTTGCAGTACACCACATGTTTCTGTCCCCACATTGTATGGTTCCACACTTTTTCCCACTCCAGCGGTGCACCACATGTTTCTGCCTCCTCAGTTGTATGGTTTTACACTTCTTCCTACTCCTGCAGTACACCACATGTTTCTTCCTCTCGTTGTATGGTTCTACATGTCTTCCACTCCTACAGTACACCACATGTTTCTGTCCCCATATCATATGGTTCCACACTTCTTTCACTACTGCTGTACACCACCTCTCGTCATATCTAGTTCTGTTGCTTTTATAGGGTGCCCGTCCCCTTATTGTTCTGCCACAATGAGGCTACTGTTCACAGGTTCATAGGTAAGTACTTGGCTCGCTGCCCTTATGAACCCTTTTAAGCCTAGCCAGTACTTGGCTCGCTGCCCTTATGAACCCTTTTAAGCCTAGCCAATTTATGTGTTTCAAAGGTGAGAATCAAACCCTGTACCTTGTGCATGTAAGGTAAACACCTTGACCATTATGCCAACCCCCCCCCCCCCCACCTCCTGTTTACTGATTGTTTGCAATCTTCAAAGGCAAATGAAATTGGAGCAACAATTAGCATTTTGGATATCATTCTGTTTTCTTCCCATGGCTGAGTAAAACTGGCAAGTAACTACATTCACTTAACTGAAGGAGCTGTTGATATCTGTAAATTAGGTCAGTGTTTCCAAAGCCATTTGCTTAGCTCTACCAGGAATGCCTGTGTTAAAAAAAACTGAAAGTACATATTTCATCCTGAATGCAAGAGCACGGAACATATGTGAGGCCTGCATTACAGTCACCCAGGCCATGTCTTGTACTTGTCAGCTATATCTACCTCTCTTCTTGGATGTTTGCTTACGTACTGTTGTGGACAGGCAGGCAGACATAAATGGGACACACCCATATGAATCCTTTATGAGCAAGTTTTAAAAACCTTACCGTGTAGCTTCAGATTACTTATGATACATGCGAAAGGTGATGCAGAGGTTGTGACACCTGAGCAGTGGGACACAGTCAGCTAAAATGTGAAAGGGACTGCTGCAGCAGTAACATAGCCGATTAGCAGTCATTTCTTTTCCTTTCTTTTTAGAGAGGCGAGGGCATTTATTTCTGAGTTTACTGCAGGGAAGGCAGGTATTTGCTACAGCTGGGCTGTGAGCTGTGAACTCAAACCACAGTTTCCCAAGTAGCTTGCTCAACAGAGGTGGCAGTTCTTGTATGCATGCTTTTTGGTTTACAACATTTCAGTATTGTGCCTCTTGCATAAGGCTATCTGATTGGTACAAAGTGTGGTCATGAACATGGTAAATGAAAAAAAGTACAGAGTACCGAAGTTCATTTTCCTTTGCTTTTAGAACTGCTTTATCAGAAGTGGTGCACTTAGGTTTGGAACAATTTAAAAATGACAGTTAAATTGAATAAAGCTAATTAAACTAATCAGAAAGCTACTAACAAAAGTGCATGCAAAACCACAAACATTTCGAAAGCAAATGAAACAGAGAAGGTGACAAATGATTTTGTGTGTGTGTGTGTGTGTGTGTGTGTGTGTGTGTGTGTGTATGTGTGTGTAGGTTACATTTGTGTGACTGTAGACTGTACAAGGTGGAATGGGGACCTTCCTTCAAGAACACTGTACCGAGAGGCTCCTTTCTCCTTTCATTTTTCTTTTGGAGATTGAGGAAAGGCAGTAGGACACAGCAGAAAGTAGCTGGTGGGCAAAACCAAAACTAATATGGAAAAAAATGTTAATAATAATACCATTCACCATGATTGTGCAAATACATTTCCTTGCTAGAGTACATCACTTTCCTAGCTAGGTATAAGATAAATTATGTCATATTATATGAGAATATAATTTTGCTAGTAAACTTTCATGTTTTTTTTTCTACTGCATCAGAAACGTGTATAACCAGCAAGCTGTTACCTTTAAATGATTTGCAGAGTGCTGCGGAGTCCAAACCTATCATTTCCAGTTTATTTGTCAGTGAAAATGTGTTCTACAAGAAAAGCAGGTAGCCACTGCTTCAAAAGTTAACATTTGTTGGGATAAAAATGATGCAGATTAGTATTTTTTTTTCTTGAACTGTACTTTTAAGACATTTAATCTTATTTACTTGTCATGTGTGTCTGTAGTACAGTTCCAGCCTACATAGGAAGGTGCTGGCCTCTGGTGTTAATAACACACTTCTGTGACAGTGAATGCAGCTTAGATATTGGATCCAATGACACCGTGTTTCCTGGTTGCCAAGGAAACAAGGAAACCCACAGTTAAATCGTGCAAGCAGCGTGGAGTGCCTGAAATAAAGTACTTGGCTGCTAGATCTTCTGGTGACAGATACTACTTTATACATATATTAACCAACTGAGCAGGGCTACCACTGACCATAGGTAAGAGAGTAGCATTTTTTATTAATAATTTATTGCATTTTTGTTGACCAGTTAAATCCTGGTAGGTTATTGGCTCTTTTCCACTGTATACTTAAGGAGAAAGGCTCTCTATAACTAATTAAAGTGTAGATGTAGAATATGTGTACACAAATAGATGTACAGGACATAGACAAGATTGCACAAGTGTAATGTGGGTCTATATTACGTGATCGAATGCTAAGTTGATCGAACACCTTAACATCGACCACGTAATATCGAAAGCAAAAAACAGTGAATGGCCAATTTAAAGCAGGGAAAGATTTCCCTTGGAATTTCACTGGATTTTGCCATTTTCTCCACTGTGGAGCGGTCTCGGAGTTGGTATATTTAGTTAGGGGGGGTGGGGGTACTTAGTTTGGCTGTAAAGTTAATTTTTTTAGTGGTCGATGGTAACGTTTCCCTGTGGCGTTCGGTGTTTTGTGGTTCAATATTACGTGGTCGATGTTAATGTGTTCGATCACCTTAGCATTTGATCACGTAATATAAACCTGTGTAATGTGCATTCCAGAACAATCTATAGGCTAAGTAAATCAGTGTGAAAAGCACTACAGCAGCGCTTGTGGATGTGGTCAGGTTTTTATGAAAAATAACAAGTGTGTTTCATCGTGTACACAGAGGGAGCATAGCATGCCAATACATTCATGAGTTTTTGACAAACTTGGTACAAGTTCTAGAAATTAATGCAAATTAAATAAATATAACTGAGGGAAACTGGCAGATGATATCAAGTTTATATATACAAGTAGTAGTAGTAAAGACAATTAAATCCTTCCACTTATGTTGTGAACATGAACGCTACACAAAGTGGGTGTCCTGATCACAGGCTTCTGGCAGAGGAATGTCACACAGTTATTTGTAATATTACATTTTGGTAGTATGGCAGGTGAGTCCAAAGAAGTAAAGAGCTACAGTTTCATTTCAGACCTGCTCTGCAGATCAACCCAGTTGAGGGTGGGAGATATGAGGTGGGGGCACGTGGAAGTTAGACTCACCATCAAACCAAGCAAATCTGTTGCAGGTCCTGACAGGCTCACAAGTTATTGTCTTGTCAGAAAGTGAGAAGAGGTAACTCCTACAGGGAGGAGGAAACGGATAATAGGAGTGTGGCTACATGCAACAGGGCTTCGTCCATGAGTATGAATATGTTCAACACCATACTTGTTTGCTGTTAAGTGCATCCCGGTCTACGTAAAATTCCAGGTGTTGTAATGTGGGGAGTATTTTTATGGAAGCTCCTTTTTCTGGTAGCAACTGTGATGAATTTGACAATGTGTGAAGGTAGAGATTTTATGCTGAGCAGAAGGAGTTTGTTTTTGTCTGTAACAAGACTGAATTTGTTAGCTATTACCCAGCCATTATGTTTTTTAAACCTAGGTTGCAGCTGTTTTGCTATTACATGAGCTAAAAGGAGGGCAGACAGTGTTGTCATCTGTGTGTTTTATTTTATTTATTTATTTGTCCTTTATTGGAGTTAGTCCCACAAGGCTTGTGGCCCCCTTTCAGGGGAGTCCAGAGGTGGTGTTAATGTTGTACTGTTTTGAATAAGTCCTTTATTATCTAATTTCAGTGGAACAGCAGAGTCCCCTTGGTGAGACAGTATGGGCCACCTATGTAAACGTGGACCCTTGCTAGCAGTAATGTCACAGAAGAAAGATGATTAAGGGCTAAAGGAACTCTTGAGCAAAGATGCTCATTTAAACACATTTTGCTAAGTGATAAGCCACAATGTTCACTTAATGTGGGATCACAGGGCAAACCCCATAAATTAGAGAAGAATGCTTCGAGATGCTGCTTTTTTAGCATTCATTTAATGGAGGAGCATGGGGTATGTCCCAGACATTAGGAAGACATGCTCTGAGGTGCTCAATCTCCTGGTTCTCTTAATGTAAGGCAGGTCATAGACACGAGCAAGATACAGTCTGCGTTGCTGCCTCTGTGGTGTTCACTTAATGTAGAAATGCAGTTGAGATCTCAGGCATTAGCAAGATACATTGTGAAGTGCTCCCTTCCACAGTATTTCTTTAATGTAGTAGCACAGATTGAATCCTGGGTGTGAAGGAAATAAAATCTGAGGGTCATTCTTCCACAGTATTTCCTTAATGTAGTAACACTAGGTGGATCCCAGATAGTAGCAAGGTACATTCTGATGTGCTTCCTTTATACTATTTGCATAGCATAGATGCACAGGGTAGAAACCTGATATTTGTGAGATACAGTCTGAAGTGATACTTTCTATAGTATTTTCTCAGTTTAGGAGCAGAGGTTGGATCCATGGCATTAGCAAGGTACACTCTTTGGTGCCCCTACAGTATTTGCCTAATTTGGGATCACAGAGTAGATCCAGACATTAATGAAGTACATTCTGAGGTGCTCTCTCTGCAGTATTTCCTTAATGTGGGAGCACAGGTTGGATCCACAGCATTAGTGAGGTACATTTTCAGGTACTCCTTCCCCAGTATTTCCTTAATGTTGGAGCACAGGTTGTATCCGAGGCATTAGTGAGGTACATTTTGAGGTGCTCCTTCCACAGTTTTTGTTAATGTGGGAACACAGGGTAGATCCGAGCATTAGTGAAATACATTCTGACATGCTCCCTCTGCAGTATTTCCTTAATTTGGGAGCACGGGTTGGATCTGTGACTGTAGTGAGGTACATTCTGAGGGGTTCCTTCCACAATATTTCCTTAATGTAGGAGCACAGGTTGGATCCGTGGCATTAGTGAGGTACATTCTGAGGTGCTCCTTCCACAGTTCTTCCTTAATGTGGGAACACAGGATCGATCTCAACATTAATAAGGTACATTCTGAGGTGCTCCCTCTGCAATATTTTCTTAACTTGGGGGCACATGTTTGAAACCAGTCTTTAGTGATGTGCCTTCTGAGGTGCTCCATCTGCAGTATTTCTTTAACTTGGGAATACATTTTGGATCTGGGACATTAGTGAGTTACATGCTGAAATGCTCTCTCTGCAGCATTTCGTTAATGTGGTATCACAGGTTGGATCTGGGACATTAGTGAGGTACATTCTGAGGTGCTTCCTATGCAGTATTTCCTTAATGAGTGAGCACAGGTCTGATAAAGAGTATTAGTGAGGTACATTCTGAGGTGCTTCCTCTGCAATATTTCCTTAATTTAGGAAACAGGTTGGATCTGGGACATTAGTAAGGTACATTCTGAGATGCTCCCTCTGCAGTGTTTCGTTAGTGTGGTATCACAGGTTGGATCCCAGACATTAGTGAGGTACATTCCGAGGTGCTTCCTATGCAGTATTTCCTTAAAGAGTGAGCACAGGTCGGATAAAGAGTATTAAGGAGGTACATTCTGAGGTGCTTCCACTACAGTAGTTTTTTAATGTGGGAGCACAGGTTGGTTCCCAAGTGGTAGTGTCCCTATGCTCTAGTGGTAAGGCATTGGCCTCTGAGCAGTAGATACGTAAGTTTGAAACTGTTGATCCCAAAATTTTTTCTTCAGTAGCTGGAGAGACCTCAAAGGTTTCTCATTAAGAAAATACAGAGACTCCAAACCGTGATCTACATGGACAGGCTGAAAGCCCTGTCACTTTACTCTGTATCTTAAAGGCTGCTGAGAGTTGACTTGTGCCTGGCCTATAGGGCAGTCTCTGACCCTGCCCTAATGGAAATGCACATCTGCAAGTCAAATAACCAAGACTCATTCGCTCTAGAGATCACAACTTAGCAAGTGAAGTGACATTAGTGAGATACTTCTGAGTTTCTCCCTGTGATGTATTCCCATAATGCGGCAGCACTGGTTGGATCCCGGACATTAGTGAGGTACATTCTGAGGTGCTCCCTCTGCAGTGTTTCCTTTAGAACATGCTGGGAAATAGATATGTCTCCCAGAGACTGCCACTTCTTTAGAATAGAATTCCTGTTCACGTAAAACAGAGCTCCTCACTGACCCTATTCAAATGCAACCTAGATAACTGGATGGGAGATGTAACTTCATCTCTGACATGGCACCCATGTCCCTCATGGACAAGGGTAGCCGGTGTTGATCACAGACCCACTCTGTTCATAAATTAATTCTGCAAACTACCAAAAAAAAAATGGCAGTACTTGGAATTAACTTGGTAGGCTTGTAAAGGCTGTAGGGCTGCTAGTCTAGTATCCTCTTATGAACCTATTAGTGAAGTACATTCTGAGGTGCTCCCTCTGCAATATTTCCTTAATGTGGAAATACAGGTTGGCTCCATGACATTAGAAAGGTACCTTCTGAGATGTCCCCTTTGTAGTATTTCCTTAATCTGGAAGCATCTGGAAGCACAGGTTGGATCCATGACATTAGAAAGGTACCTTCTGAGATGTCCCATTTGTAGTATTTCCTTAATCTGGAAGCACAGGTTGGATCCATGACATTAGAAAGGTACCTTCTGCGATGTCCCCTTTGTAGTATTTCCTTAATCTGGAAGCACAGGTTGGATCCATGACATTAGAAAGGTACCTTCTGAGATGTCCCCTTTGTAGTATTTCCATAATCTGGAAGCACAGGTTGGATCCATGACATTAGAAAGGTACCTTCTTAGATGTCCCCTTTGTAGTATTTCCTTAATCTGGAAGCACAGGTTGGATCCATGACATTAGAAAGGTACCTTCTGAGGTGTCCCCTTTGTAGTATTTCCTTAATCTGGAAGCACAGGTTGGATCCATGACATTAGAAAGGTACCTTCTGAGATGTCCCCTTTGTAGTATTTCCTTAATCTGGAAGCACAGGTTGGATCCATGACATTAGAAAGGTACCTTCTGAGATGTCCCCTTTGTAGTATTTCCTTAATCTGGAAGCACAGGTTGGATCCTGGCATTAGTGAGGTATATTTGAGGTGCTCCCTCTGTAGTATTTCCTTAAGTTGGGAGAACAGGTTTAAGCTGGGACATTAGTGAGGTACATTCTGAGGTGCTTCCTCTGCAGTATTTCCTTAAGTTGGGAGGACAGGTTTAAGCCGGTACTTTAGTGAGGTACATTCAGACGTACTCCTTCTGCAGTATTTCCTTAATGTGGAAGCACAGATTGGATCTGGAACTTTAGTGAGGTACATTCTGAGGTCTTTCTTCTGAAGTATTTCACTAACATGGGGGCAAAGCATAGATTCAGGCATTAGTGAGATACATTCTGAGGTTCTCCCTTTGATGTATTTCCTTAATGCGGGAGCACAGGTTGGATCCCAGACATTAGTGAGGTACATTCTGAGGTGCTCACTCTGCTGTATTTTCTTAGTTATAGAGCACAAGTTGGATTATGGGCATTAGTGAGGTACATTCTTAGGTGCTGCCTCTGTAGTATTTCCATAACTTGGGAGCACAGTTTGGATCCAGGACATTAGTAAGGCACATTCTGAGGTGCTCCTTCTGCAGGATTTCCGTAATGTGGCAGCACAGGTTAGATCCAGGACATTTGTGAAGTACATTCTGAGGTTCTCCCTCTGATGTATTTCCTTAATGTAGGAGCACAGGTTGGATCTCGGACATTAGCGAGGTACATTCTGAGGTGCTCCATCTGCAGTATTTACTTAATATGGGAGCACAGGGTCTGCAGGATTTCCTTAATGAGGCAGCACAGGTTAGATCCAGAACATTTGTGAAGTACATTCTGAGTTTGTGCCTCTGATGTATTTCCTTAATGTGGGAGCACAGGTTGGATCCCAGACATTAGTGAGGTACATGCTGAGGTGCTCCATCTGCAGTATTTCCGTAATATGGGAGCACAGGGTGGATCCTGGCTTTAGTGAGGAATATTCTGAGGTGCTCTTACTGCAGTATTTCATTCATGTGGGAGCACAAGTTGGATCTGGACATTAGTGAGATACATTCTGTGGGGCTCCCTCTGTAGTATTTCCTTAATGAATAAGCACAGGTTGGATCTTCTCTATACTGATTCAAAATCTATTTGTCTAATCGCCACTTCTCAGTGCATTTCAGCATCTCATATTCACCATCAAGTTGTCTGTGGAAAGACATCCCCCAAATGATCTAATTTGACACCATCAAGCTCTCTGTGGAAAGATGCCCCCCCCCCCCCAAGGATCTATTCTGACACCATCAAGCTCTCTGTGGAAAGGTGACCCCCTCCCTCAAAGGATCTATTCTGACACCATCAAGCTCTCTGTGGAAAGGCGACCCCCCCAAAGGATCTATTCTGACACCATCAAGCTCTCTGTGGAAAGGCAACCCCCCCCCAAAGGATCTATTCTGACACCATCAAGCTCTCTGTGGAAAGGTGACCCCCCCAAAGGATCTATTCTGACACCATCAAGCTCTCTGTGGAAAGGCGACCCCCCCCCCAAAGGATCTATTCTGACACCATCAAGCTCTCTGTGGAGAGGCGACCCCCACCCAAAAGATCTATTCTGACACCAGTCCTTTTCTCCATCTTTATTAACAAACTCCCGCTTGACTTACCTCAACTTCTTGTCTTGCTTTACTCCAGTTACTTGGTCATATTCTGCTGCAACTGCTTTCTGTCCTCTCTTGATCTTGAACTTCAGGCTGATTTTCACACCCTTATTCAGTGGATCAATGATAAACAATGAATGCTTAACTTCTCTAAAATACAAAAAAAATGTTGGTAATAGGCAAACATTCCCTTCTATCTCCAGACGTCAACAAATCCTTGAGCATCATAATAACATAGTTAATGACAACAGTGTGATTTGTGAAAGGTAGATCCTGTGCACGTGATCTGGTCAATTTCTTTGAAAGGCTTACAGAAGCTGTAGATGATGGCCATGCAGTGCATGCAGCGTGTCTTGACCTGGCTAAGGCCTTTGTCACCATTCTCAGTCTTGCCATCATACAAAACCTAAGTGCTTTACAAGTAAACCCTCTGGTTTTAAGAAGGATAGCAAACTGACTGAAAGACAGAACCCACATAGCATGAGTTGCAGGAACTTCATCAGAAAGGAAGAAAGTGACCAGTGGTGCCTCTCAGAGCTCTGTGCTGGCACTTCTTCTTTTTGGTATTTATTTCTCATATCTCCAACCAGAGAGCAAGACCTCTAGCTAACAAAATGTGCAGATTGTAAATTGGAGGTTAAATCACCCTATGACATCCAAACCCTACAGAATGAATCTGCCCTATTACACTCTTGGTATACTAAAATCACCTGAAACTAAATGCTAAAAAGTCTAGTGTCATCAGTTTTGTCAGACAACCCCTCCTTTCATCATACTGTCTAGACTGTACTTTGCTATAAAATGAAAATGTAGCTGGAGAACTAGGTGCTTTGTCGTTCGGGACCTGGGTGCTTTGCTTGAGAGCTCCCACTCTTTTGACCATCATGTAACAACAGTTGTCATGAAATTCTTTTATTTAGTCTAGCCAAATGCCAAAGGAATATCATCAAGGTGTAAAGAGGTAATTTTTCCCTTATATTCAGCATTGTTCAGGTCAGTTGTTGACTACAGTGCCACCTTTGGGATATATCTCATTAAACATATCAAACAATTAGAAAGACCACAAAGGTTTCTCACACAAAAGATCACAGGTCTAAAGACTCTGAACTACTAGGAGAGGATGTTAGCTATATCATTTTATTTAGTATCTTATGAACTTTTGAGAAGAGAGCTCAGTCTTTCTTACCATACTATTAGATCCAATTGTTCTCGATCTGCTGATTCTCTGCATGTCCCATATCTCCACCAGTACTAGAAGCAGGGCCCAAGATCTTCACCATCAGATAAATATAATATAGTAAATGGTCACGTTTATGACTCATTGCCTTCCAAACTTCTGGAATTAACTTCCCCCTGCATGTTAAAGCTGTGTGACTCACTAAAATCCTTTAAATGTAACCTAGATGACTAGATGGATCTCCACAAGTTTACTCCATCATTGACTGGTACAGCTCTGTTGGAGAAAGAAGGTGCTGCCTGAGGGAGGGTACTGCCAAGGCAAGAATGGTCATGAGACTCCATGACCTTGGATATCTATAAATCTGTGAATTTAAGAGCATTTGAAAATGTCACCACTTTCAAATAACTATGGATTTGGATAAACCCTTCCCTAAACTTCCATCTCCAGCTGGACAACACATAAACACACACACACACACACACACACACACACACACACACACACACACACATAAACACACACACACACACACACACACACACACACACACTCTCTCTCTCTCCTGTTCTGGGCTAATAGAACCTCCCCATTTGACCCTGCAGGAATGCCATAGGCAAATGTTTCTTACTGGCTCAGCTAGAATATGATCTCCCTCTGATTGCTGCAGCCTCTGAAAGAAATGTATCCACCTTTCAAACCAACTCAAACTCTGTATGCATATTTATAATTTTGTCCCCAAGAAACAAACAACACTGCAAAACCATAGAAAAATGCTAACCAGCTACCTGTGAAAGAGTGTACTGACTTGCTACTTGACACACAGCTGTTTAAACTTATCTATCAGTAATGAGACCCCCCCCCCCCCCCAGCCTCCAAACTAGTTGTGGATGCATCGACATACAACCATAGATGTCTTCACCTTCAAACCCCCCAAACTAGACTTCAGTATACAAACCGTGCCTTATTGGTCCTTGGACCCAAACTGTGGGAATCTCTTCCCCCTCTTATCTTATAGTAAAAACTGCAAGAAATATGCAGCAAAGCTAGTCTTCAAGTCTTTATAGGTACACTCAGGTCAGTAAGGCCAAACCTCTACAAGCTGTAGACATGCCATGTTTCGCCCTTTTTCAGACTTGAAGGAATTATGGGTAATATTAGGAAGACCACCAATAAGAAGGCAAAATAAGAATCATCATGTTATAATGATTCCTTCATTGAATTGTAAAAATGAGAGAATGCTGGCAAAGAGCAACAGAATGCTGGGAGTTGTCTTATTCTTAGTTTACAGTGTGATGCGGAAGCTTTGTTTGGGACAGTATATTCAATTTTGGAGGCCATTGGGAAGGGACATCAAGTTGGTGGTGAGTACTCCTGAGTTGAGATGACAAGTGTGGAAACTAGAAGAAGAAGGACAGAAAGTTCTTGTGTAGTCAGGGTGATGCAGATATACAGAGAGGTCAAGAAAACTAAACAAGAAATGGTAAGGTGGGGGTCAGAAAAACAGGTGTACAGGGCTAGTTGTAACAAGAGTGCTTACTTTTAGGACTGAAGACCTTTTACCATTTTATGATTAGGGTTGTGGGTTTGTATAATAATTAAGGTGTTTACCTTACAAGCACAAGGTACAAAGTATGGTTCTTACCTTTGGGAGAAATTGGCTAGGCTTAAATTGACCCATAAGAGCAGCTAGCCTAGTACTCAAGTATGAACCCATGAGCCTGTATTTAGAAACATAAATAGCCAGTGAAAAAAGTTGTTATTCATTTTTAAACAGTTCTTGTAAATGGTTTGGAATACATAGAACAGTAGTTAGGCAATTTGGCATCCTGAACACTCCTTGGACTGGATTCTCCCTCAAATTCAGTTTGAGGAAAAATGCTGCTTACAACCAGAAAAAAGGCAGTGTTTCTGTTGTAAACAACAGTAGCAATACTTTGCTGCAATAACAATGCTTTGCTGCAGCACTGTAAACAACAGTAGCAATGCCTTGCTGCAGTACTGTAAACAACAGTACCAATGCCTTGCTACAGTACTGTGAATAACAGTAGCAATGCCTTGCTGCAGCACTGTAAACAACAGTAGCATTGCCTTGCTGCAGTACTGTAAACAACAGTAGCAATGCCTTGCTGCAGTACTGTAAACAACAGTAGCAATGCCTTGCTACAGTACTGTGAATAACAGTAGCAATGCCTTGCTGCAGTACTGTAAGCAACGGTGGCAATGCCTTGCTACAGTACTGTAAACAATAGTAGCACTGCCTTGTTGCAGTACTGCAAACAACAGTAGCAGTGCCTTGCTGCAGTACTATGAATAACAGTAGCAATGCCCTGCTGCAGTTACTTACAGTCTGCCACTGCTCAGTAGACATTGCTACAGTTTATTCTTTTAATGAATACCAGTACTGAAGGAATGAATGCTGGCCAGGTCTGAATGTTCACTTGACTGGCATTACTTGATTGTACCCACCTAATAGCTTGCACCCCAACTTAACTACTGGTGTGGGAATACTGTGTGTAATTTTAATATCCTTGCAAGCATAGAAAATTAAAAAAAATCATTTTAGAAGCAGCCACAAGAAATGGGTTATAGTCTGTTGAACAAGTAATGACAGTATAAAGATGAAATGATTAAAGCCCAAATGGAAATGCAGATTATGGTCTTGCAAAATAAATAAGTATGACAGCACATGTAATGAACAGATGGGATAGGAAGCTTTGGAGAGATGTATTTTTTACAGACAGAGACAGAAACTGTACTAGAAAAGATTACAAAAACAAATTACGTTAGACATAGCTCTCAGTTTTCCAAATTTTGCCTCATATTTCTGATCTGTTTCTCATAAAAATTTATGATTTTTCTGACAAATCATTGAGGATTAGAGTGACTAAATAATGACACACATCTGTATTGCAAAATCTGTAATTTTGTTAGCTTTCTAAGTTTATAGAAGCACTATTTAAAATATGTCCCTGATTTGTCCTACATTATTTTTGGCATTGCCCAGATTTATTGTGCTTAGAGGCTGGGAGGTATGTGGAATTCATTAGAAAAACCTAGGACATTTACATTTTTATAAATCAGTTTATAAAATGAAATGTTCAGGTAGGCATAATTGCACACTATATGGCTAAGCAGTCTTGATAAATATTGTATTTTTATGCTAGTCAGCAATCCATTAAGGCAACAAAAACACCTTCTATTGACCAAATGGGGAATCATAACAACCTTTCTAAGCAAAAAACACCTAAAAGATTTTCCCTTGCCTCTGTAAAATCACCTCCTCTGTATACTTGAGTAAGCTGAGAAATTAATTTCATCCACTATTTGCATCAGCATTTGTTACTAAACCATGTCCATGTAGCATTCAGATGTCCCACTTTACTGTAAATAAATAACATTTCTAATGCCATAGGAAAAGACAATATTGCCGTAATTATCAAGATCTAAAGCTTTTCTGTTTCTTGAATGACTGCATCTCCCCTTTATTTTTAACCTTTCTCTAATGTCCTCGCACCCCAATATCTTAAAAGCTGCTAACTTCGTACTACAACTTAGTTTCCACCTTTTCGATAACTTCCTGAATTCCAAAGCAAACATGGCCATCTCACAAATAGTGATACATAACACTATGCTTTGTACTAAAACAGATTAAATTAATGTTCCTTACTTATGCCCATGTGTAAGTCAGAAGGAAACAAATGGAGGACACATTGTCTTTCAGCCAATGAAAATTAGATTCGTATCTGTATGTCCTTTCAAAAAAAGGAATAAAGCTGAAGGAGGACAAGTGGTGGGCTGGCAATGTTTTCTTGTCTAGTTTGTACAGACATATTGTTTTCTGCCACATTTTGTCACACTTGTGTATGCAGTTTTGATTTATTTTAAAGAAGTTGCTGCCCCATATCTTTGTCAAAGCAGGAGGCAATCATGTCCTGACAGATATAACAATCACAGTGATTTAATGGGTGCTGTCATTTCCTCAAGTTGTCTGTTAAGATTTATAGTCAGTGAGGGTAACTGTATATTGTGAGACTTCACTACCAGTAACAAATGAGAAGGGGTCACTCAGACTAAAGAGATACAAAACAAACCAGCTGTGCTTGTTTATGAATAATATCCTAGAGGCATTACTTTACTAAAGTCAGAATCAGTATGTGGATTGTATTGTATTTGCAGGTAGTGATTGCTGCAATGACAAAAGAAGTAATTACTTTCATCTGATGAAAGAGATCTGGATCATCTGCGGTCTCAGCAATATATGTGACATCAAATACAAGTCCTGAATATTGGGAAGGTAGCTTACTTTTTTGACGTGGGGGAGCTGTTGCATTCCACATGCGGACTAGTAATAGTAAGGAGGATTGCTGGGGCATAAAAGAGAAAGTCTGAGCATGCTGTTTAAGACTGCCAACCAAATTCCACCTCATGCTGTCACTGTTAAGAATGCATAGCTCTTAATCTCTTAGCACAAGAATCAGTGATAAAGACAAAACAGTAGTAAGAGACAAAGGCCCAAAATCAGGGATGGGTTTCTAATCCAACACTAGAATGGAGAAAGGAAATTCTGCCGACAGGGATAACTGCAATTACAGTTACAGAGAATAGGCAGCAGGGGCTGGAGTTTACCAGAGAAAACTGGCAAAGGAACCAAGGTATTGGGAGAAAATAATTAGAGAAGGAAAGGTAATAGAATGGGAAGATGCCAAGGATACATTTGAACTACATGATAGAATTTGCCTTCCTCACCAAGAATTTATATCAGAGTATAAGCAAAGAGAGTGGAGTAGGGGGATCCTAAGTGAAAGACTAAAACTGGTAGAGCTCTTAGAATCCCGAACAGAACCTGTTGTTAAAAAAATGTAATAATTAGCAGAGCATATAAAATATTGTATGATAACTGTAGGAATCAATTAAAGGAGGTTACAAAGGATTGGGAAGAGAGATTGGATAAACAATTCACAAAGAAGCAATAGGAAGACATACATATGGTCCCAAATGTAGCAATTTAACAAAATCAAGACGATTTGGGGATTTTTGCTTCAAGGTGTTTGCATTGGTACTTTATACCCCAAGCAAACTCCAAAGAAATTTGCTTCAGGTATATCGCAAATGTTGGAGGTATGATAGGGCAGAAGGAGGTAAATTGGAACACATTCTTTGTGAGTGTAATGTATTGACAGACTTTAAAATTTCCCTGCAGACTACTCTGTCAGAAATACTGGGTGAGAAAATTGTTGTAACTAAGGAAATTATTTTTTTTGAGTTGAGATACTGAATCAGAATTGCCTAGACATATTAAGGCCTTGCTCATTTTAATTCTGGTAGCTGCCAAAAGAAACAGTTTTGAGAAAATGGAAATCAATGTCTAAGCCAACCATATTAGAAGTAGTGAATATAGTAATAGATGTAAAAGAACTGGAAGTGAGATCCTTAGAAAAGGGCAGAAGTGAATAACATAGGAAAAATGGGAATTGTGGGAACACTACATGCAGAATAACATTTTGGAGAAGGAATGAGGTTTAAGGGAAGGCAGGAATTGAATGAGCTATGTCATGTTTGATTGACAATGACTATATCAACGATTATATGTGATGTATAATGCTTGCAACTGAAAATATGTCAGTATGGCTTGCTTTCATTTATATAAATGTATAAATATCTATGTCATAAGTGATGAAGATGTTTCTTGTTTAAGAATCCTGCTTTTATATATATATATATATATATATATATATATATATATATATATATGCATATATATACATATATATATATATATATATATATACATATATATATATATATATATATATATATATATATATATATAAAATGTACATGTATATTTAGAAAATGGAGACAACACATTTTGCATCAGCATGCATTTTCTGAAGGCTACAAAGTCTGTCCCTCAAATTTCTGTTGTTATTTAGTGACTGCAGTCCTGAACAATTAAAAAAAATGCACATTTTATGAGGACCAGACCAACAAAATTAATTTAGAATAGATACCCTGGACAGTGTACTGGGTGGACAGCAATGGGCCCCCCTGAAGCCATGGACTGCAGGCCGCCACCTGAATCACTGCTATTATAATCCACTACTGTTCCCCTAACTGCTGTAAACACTGTCATTAACAAGAATTTATTCCAGACAATGATCAACAAGATACCATTTTATGTCTAAAGTACTAAAACTGAGCATCACTATACTGGTCAAAGCACACTGTAGGTCTGTTTCACTGAAAGTCAGATTAATGGCTGCTAAAGCTTAGTTTCTACCCTCTTTACAGAAGTCACTATATTTCACAGCAGCTCCTGGGATTGTACTTTCCTTTTCATGGAGCTATCTATTATAAGCACTCAACAAACAAAACAGAAAAGCATTGGTTAATCTGGCACTGGGACTGTGCAGTACTGTCCCATCTACCTTCACAGAATCTCATCCTTTTGGAATTTTTGTTAATTTGCTTAGAATTCGCATTTTAAGTAAGCTGAAAATTCGTGTTACTCTATTATTAACTTAATCCAAGAAGTCATAAGTTCATAGGTTCATAGGCTAGTACTAGGCTAACTGCCCTTGTGGACCATTTTAAGCCTAGCCAGTTATCCCATATGAGTATCAAATCCTGCATCTTGGGTCTGTAAGGCAAACATCTTTACCATTATAACAACCCCCATCATTAATCTCAAGTCCAGTGTAGCTGCTGCATTTCACCCATGCTTCCTGTGATCCATATGTCATGAGTAAAAATAAATACATTTTTCCAAATGCATACCATTTAGGGCATGCAAGATTTAATTATAATATATGTGTGTGTGTGTGTGTGTGTGTGTGTGTGTGTGTGTGTGTGTGTGTGTGTATATACATATATATATATATATATTGCAAACACCAGGCATATGCATGAGATTCAAGGGTGATGCACAGGTCAAAATTACATCAAGTAACAAAAAAAAGCATCACCAAATGACAGAAATATATACAACTTTAATGTTTTTTTTTTTAACAAAACAACCTCTGTAAAAACCATAACAGACCCGGGTTTCACCTCCCAGTTATATCAGTGTCATGGAATAAAACAATACACAGCACTTAAAAGAGGAAATTGTAATGTTACGCATGGTGTAGCTAAAATTTGTCGTTGTTGTTGTTTTGATATATTATATACCATTTGATTTTTCCCCTTTCCTGTATTTCACTCTGCCTGTTTATCATTACAAAGGAGGGTTCATGGAGTAGTTCACATACTTGTAAAATAAATTAAAATAAAGGTAAACTATAGTATTACAGTACTACTGACAGCATTGTGGGTTACTGGAATACCTGTTGATAGCTTAATGTCAGGCAGTCATTTATGTTCTCATTTGGGTCAGGAAGAGAACGGTACATAAATCCTGTAGTATTCCCTTGGAATGTCACCTTCTGTATGCTGCAGCCTAAGGTTAAAAGGAGTATTTTACAGTATTGAAAATATAATAATAACAATAATATTGATTTTCAGTAAATTAATGGCATGAATTGTAAGCAGTATTAGTGTATCTGAATGATTTTTAGCACTTTCAAAGTCCAGTTATAGTAATCCTATATTCAGAAGTACACACTGAATACAGCATGTAAGTAAAATTATCTAATGCTCCTGGGAAAACAGATGAATGTTCAGGGTATATCAAAAGGCTTTTGTTATTTCTTAGTGTGAATCACGAAGCAGTTTATCTAGAATTACCAATCTACGAGATAAACTTTAATATTGTTTGATTCATCTGTCAGCATAGTTGTAGGGGAAAACATTGGTATAGGGCTGTAATGTTAGAGAAGAAAATATAAATTATTAGACAAATGTGGGATGCAATTCCCTAATAGTAAAGCTTAAACTGCAAAAGTGTTTCTTAAGGTAGAGGAAGCAAGCACACAAGACAGAGTGCAGCAGTATGTAGACAGGGTGAAACACTTAAAGTCATATCAGCAGGGTATGACGCGTTTGCAAACATGTATGCTTTTTCTGTAAAGGTACTCTCTTTCTCTTGCAGAGTGAGCTTGTGACCGTGAATAGCATGAGCAGATACAAAGCTGGAGACCAAACAACAGGCAGTTTCAAAGAAGCTAGGAAAACATGCTGCTTATGTGAATGGAAAAACTTGCTGTTTACAGCTCTGATATTTAACGTCATAGTCTGTCAGTGATTGGAAAGGTATTCTCACTGGGAACTGAATGGTGACGTAGTAGGAAGAACTGCATCAGACTTGAAGTAAAAATATTTAAACGTTAAACAAAATAGGAGAAGGCACAGAATCAGGATGCTTGCAGGGAAAGCAAAATCCCATGTTGTCTATTCTTACAGATATGATTAATTAAGAGGTTAATTCAGACATGGCAGTAGCAACTGCAATACTCAGTATGGTGATAAAACAGTAAGGAAGAAATTGCTATAGAAATCAGCAGTGTTGAAGCAATTTTTAAAAGAAGGCTGTTGTTGAAGGTAAATTTACATGTTTTTCTGGAGGCTTTCTGTAGTTATTAAACAGGAATGACCCCTGATGCACAGCTGTTAAATGAACACTAGAAATATCTCACATCTGTATTTGAAATGGCCAGTTATTTCAGGTTTGAAGCTCAGCTAAAATTCCTTAAACGTAGGCAGTGACCAAGTAGTGCATATAGTGTGTGCGTCTGTGTCTGTGTGATTAAACACCTGCCTCTGTGTGTGTGTGTGTGTGTGTGTGTGTGTGTGTGTGTGTGTGTGTGTGTGTGTGTGTGTGTGTGTGTGTGTGTCTGCATATCACTCACACGTGTGTGTCAGTGTCTGTGTGTATATGTATCTGTGTGTGTATGTGTGTCTCCTTTACTTTCCTGATTTGTTTAGGATGATTTGGAATTGCATGGTAGCTGATAAATGAAATGGAGATGGAACATCTCTGATAGATATTTTCATCTTAATGAAGAGAAGCAGTGCTCCCACACTGTAAGCAGATAAATATCTAACCCTAGGGCAGTCAGGTAACTCAATCATCAGTGGTGATTGATGAAACATCTACATGCACAGAATACTGTAAAAGAAAACTCAACAGTAGCTCAGCAAGGAACACAGTCTAGGTGGGGAGTTGAGTTTTTCACATCTTGCTAATACCCTGTGGCACATCTCTCAACCTCTTAGAACAAGAAATCTGGACAAAGCTACAAATAATGGGGGATAAAGGCCCAAAAATAGAGACAATTTTTAAATATTGCAGTTACAATATTAGAAACTTGATAGAGTAACAGGTTTTGAATTAGCATGAACTTTCTGAAGGGTATGGAGCCTGAAATTCAAATGTCTATGTCATTATATTCCAACTTGAGTTCAGAGTAATATGCCAATGAACTGCTAGAAAACCACAATTGTATGGGAAATAGACAACAAATATGAGACAAAAATCTGGACATTCTGCAAAAATCTGGACAGTTGAGAGGTACGCCCATGTGTTGTGGCTTTCTGGAAGAGGTACACAAAGACAATCATTTGGGTGCACAGTGGAGAAAATAATTATGTCTATCCTTAAACTGACCAGGCAGACAGTAGAGACACCCAGAGTTGTGCCAGCGGTCCCTGTGATAGTAAGAGTTGTTAAAAAAGCAACGCTTTAAAATAGTATTGGTTTAACAGAAGATGACAACTATGAACTAATTATAGCTCCTTTTACTTCTTATTCCTCCTATTCTTACTTAAATAACTAACACTCGTAATGGATTGTTACATGCTAATTACTTAAATAACTAACACTCGTAACGGATTGTTACATGCTAATTACTTAAATTACTAACACTCGTAACGGATTGTTACATGCTAATTACTTAAATTACTAACACTCGTAACGGATTGTTACATGCTAATTACTTAAATTACTAACACTTGTAACGGATTGTTACATGCTAATTACTTAAATTACTAACACTCGTAACGGATTGTTACATGCTAATTACTTAAATAACTAACACTCGTAACGGATTGTTACATGCTAATTACTTAAATAACTAACACTCGTAATGGATTGTTACATGCTAATTACTTAAATTACTAACACTCGTAACGGATTGTTACATGCTAATTACTTAAATAACTAACACTCGTAACGGATTGTTACATGCTAATTACTTAAATAACTAACACTCGTAATGGATTGTTACATGCTAATTAAATTTAACACTCGTAACGGATTGTTACATGCTAATTACTTAAATTACTAACACTCGTAATGGATTGTTACATGCTAATTACTTAAATTACTAACACTCGTAATGGATTGTTACATGCTAATTACTTAAATTACTAACACTCGTAACGGATTGTTACATGCTAATTACTTAAATTACTAACACTCGTAATGGATTGTTACATGCTAATTATTTAAATTACTAACACTGTGAACGGATTGTTACATGCTAATTACTTAAATTACTAACACTGTAACGGATTGTTACATGCTAATTACTTAAATTACTAACACTGTAACGGATTGTTACATGCTAATTACTTAAATAACTAACACTGTACGGATTGTTACATGCTAATTACTTAAATAACTAACACTCGTAATGGATTGTTACATGCTAATTACTTAAATTACTAACACTCGTAACGGATTGTTACATGCTAATTACTTAAATAACTAACACTCGTAATGGATTGTTACATGCTAATTACTTAAATTACTAACACTCGTAACGGATTGTTACATGCTAATTACTTAAATAACTAACACTCGTAATGGATTGTTACATGCTAATTACTTAAATTACTAACACTCGTAACGGATTGTTACATGCTAATTCCTTGTAAGATAGACTAACTGATGCTCCTAAATTAATATGCTGGTAAACTCTATCTAGTATAAGTATTAAACCTATTAGAGTAAATTCCTACTCTATATTATTATTACTTGTTGTACAGCATATTTTTTATTTCTAGGTAGTATTTCTTGTTGTACTTTTATTATAATCCTTTCTGTTAATTTTTAATTTTTAAGTTCTATAATTGCCGGAGCTTTTCTCCCCGGGCCTCTGCTGAAAATGGAAATATATCCAGTTAGACTAGCCCGATTAACAAATGTAAAATAAAATAAATAAATTAAGCCCCCCACCCATATCAAAGTGTGGCAAGAAGAAGGAGCTTTATAAAGTATTGCATCTTGCACTGAAAGGGTTAAAACTGAAGGGAAAATGTTGTTTCATGTACCTTTTTCATTATATTCAAATGTGTTTTTTAATCTCGTGAAAATGCTCTTTCTGTATTGTTTCTTTTGGTATTTTGTTTTCTTTTGGCAGATAAAAGGCTTTATTTTTGTGCTGTTATGTTCAAGTTATAATTATTGCCACTCCTTTGTTGCATTTTAGCAGACATTATTCCAAACTGCGGGTGGGCAGGCAGTATCTGTTATATCCAGCATTAGCTTTTGTTTCCATTTCTTAAGGAAGGTAGTTCTAAATAGAAGGTTTACCAAAGTTGCAGAAGTGAATGGTGATTGTCTGCAGTACTGTATTATTATACCATGAGGCTGCTGCACGTTTACCTTTGAGAGCTGTGTTTTAGACTGGTCTGGCTCCTGCCTGCTTTATGCAGACTGCTGCTGTTTTGGGTTTGGTCAGTTGTGTTTATAAACCCACACTTAGAATCATAATGTGTACTCCAAATTGAATGACAAAGATTTTTTGGGGGGGGGGGGTTGACTGATTCACCTAGGTATAGATAATGCAGAAGTAACCTTTTTCCATTTTGTAGAAATTGTAATTGTGTAACTCTATTTCAATACAATTAATATAGTTATTATCCCAAAAATCCCTCCAGATCCTGTGCAGCTACTCAAGCCCAGGTCAGTTGAGGTGCAGTAAGAAATTTATCCTTATGTGCATGCAGAATCATCATCTAGACTCCTTTAAAAAAGAAGTATTTTGTGGAAGGGGCACATTCTAGATGCACAGTTGATTATAAAAGGTATATACTAAGTAATGAATCATGTGAGTCACTCAGAAAACAGAAGAAAAAACTAGGTCGTGGAACATTTTCTTGCCCAGAAAATTGAATTATACCAACACTTAAAGGTTTTTATCAGCTCTTTCTGACTGGGTTCCTTCACTTGGTTAAGAATAGATCGGGCATGTTTAAAATCATAGACTTCTCGTTTTCTGCTTTCCACATAGAAAATCATTAATAGTGCAGTCTGTTTTTGTGCAATATCAGTATCTCAATGTGTTTGAGCTTTTTCTTCTTTGTCGTTCTACAACCGTAGTGTTTGTACTTATGTAAATAAGTTGAAATTTCAGCCAGTTTGTTTCAGTGGGTTGAAGCTGTAATTAGTTTTTTTTATGCCAAAACATGGGAAGATTTCAGAGTTTCCATTTGGTGACAGAACCCCGTCTTCCTCCAAAAGACCCATGTCATGTCTGCTATGGTTCCTCTTCACATTACAACCACCACTTCCTTTCATGCTGGCGTAAGAAATGTTGATTACTACTCAGATGTAGCCACCCAGTTCTTTACACTTTTTCTCAGCACATTTAGCACTTGTAGCACACAGACATGATCAGAATTACCACTTCAACACAGTAAATCACTTTCCCAAAAAATGTTTCATACAGCATGAATGATACATAATCTTAGATACTCAAATGTTAACATTTTAATCACCAAAAGATAAATTATGAGTTCAAAGTCATTGTGCTTTTGCAAACATCCATTTCATGCCGATTTTAGGTAGTTTATCCCTGAAACTACTACATTGCTTGTTAGCTGCCATCCTTTGTCTCACATTCTCCATTTTATTTGCCACCATGTCTTGTTCTATGTCACTGTGTGACTGCAGGTCATTTTCTGCTTCAGTCATTACATTTTATGTGTATGTATTTCCTGATGTTCTTCATGTTTCACTGTTGCAGTCATCCCATTTGGATTATCTTGCCAGGGGTAGCCCTCAGTCAGCCCAAATACCAGAGGCTTTGTATTTCTGCATCGGTTGCTGTCACTCCAGGACTAACGTCAGGTCATCAGTGGTATAAAAACAGGTGCCTGACACCATTACATCAGTCTTTCTTGCCAAGGAGCCCGAAGCAGAAGCAGTTTGCACGAGTGCCGGTCGGCCGCTACCTGAAATTTCATTTCCATATTGAAGTTGAAGTCTTCTAAAGCTAAGTACCCCATTGGGGATCCTTTTTTCTTGCTCTAACCAATGTCAGAAAAAGTTAACAATTGTCTCACCTGTGGAAAGCAAATACTACACCGAGACTTCCATTCTTACTGCGACACCTGTTTAGACCCAGATCACGACATCCCTCACTGTCTCTTTTGTGGCTTTGATGCCCTAAAAGCATCTTGCAGGGCAACAGTCACTGGTTCTATCCTTAGAAGGCATGCTTGGCTTAAGTAACAGACCTTGCCAGACCATGTCAAATCCAAATTATTGGACGCACCATTGAACAAAGACAATTTATTTGGCACCAAGGCAGAAGAGGTCTTAAAAAGATGGAAGAAAAAGCTAAATCTATGCAGACAGTTAAAGACTTCTTACAGGTCCATCCTCCGAGGTTCAGTAGGCATTGCCCCTCCAAGTATTGGTCCTTTTCTGCCCCCTCCAGGCCAGCTCAGCCCCGACCCAGGGGAAGCAGACCCCCCAGAAAGCAGCCCCAGGGAATGCAGAGATCTAAGCAATGGAGTTCCTCCTCTTCACAAACAGGGAATGCCAAGCCACCCCCTTATGGTAAGAACTCACAATGACTTTACACCTCCACCCCTTACCTCTGCCCACCTGTTTGTACCCCAGGAGGAAAGATCTCCTTCCATGCAAGCAACTGAGTCTCTGTTACCAATGACCAATGGGTCCTCAACATAGTGTCCCAGGGATACAAATTTTATTTCCACACCCTGCCACCCCCAAAAGGGTTCCCATATCTTCCTCCAAACCAGTGGGCAGAGGACAAAAAGCATGTCCTTCCCCTGCTCTCCATGAAGGCAATACAGCATGTTCCTGCAGAACAGATAGGCCAAGGTTTCTATTCCAGACTCTTCCTGGTACCCAGAAAAGAGGGCACCTGGCACCCAATCCTTGATCTGTCCATTCTAAACACCTTTCTGGTGATACCAAAATTCAAAATGCTCACCCTCCAGCAGTTCATTTGCTTTCCAAGGATGCTTGGTTAGCCACCCTAGACCTAAAAGAGGCCTACCTACACATCCCAATCAGGGAATCTTGCAGGAAATATCGACATTGCAGGGCAGGATCTATGGACTTTCAGTTCTCTGCACTTTCCTTTGGCGTATCTACTGCTCCCAAAGTTTTCACAAAATGTCTGGCTCCAGCCATTCCTTTTTGCAGACAAAGAAATATTCAAATTTACCCCTACTTAGATGATTGCCTGATTCAGGCAGACAGTTAGGGAAAGCTGTTACAGCACCTGACCTTTGTAAAGGACCTACTGACCTCCTTGGGGTATACTACAAATGAAAATAAATTCAAACTATTATCCACAAAAACTTGTATTCCTGGGAGCAAGCCTGGACACAGCATTCCAGATGGCATTCCTTACTCCAGAAAAACAAGCCTACCTGACAGGCTATTTCTCGCAACTAGCCACCAGAACCCAGTTATCTGCAAGGAAGATCCTGCAAGCTCTGGAGTTCATGGCCTCCTGCATTCTACTCATTCCATATGCCAGACTGCATATGAGGAAACTACAATGGTACCTAAAAAGCCTTTGGTGTCAACACTCTCAAGACTTGGAAACTATCATACCAATGATACCTTGTCTAAGGAAAGATTTCCTTTGGTGGGCAGCAGCATGCAACCACAGCCAGGGACTTCCCTTCTCACAACCCCACGCTGCCCAGACCCTCACCACAGACGCATCAGACTATGCCTGGGGTGCACACCTGGATGGCAGGTGCATTTAGGGCCATTGGAGCCCAAATCAAATATATCTGCACATCAACCAAAAAGAGATGCTAGCTGTTCAGCATGCCCTGACAGCTTTCAGACCCCCTACTCTCCCCGGGGCCTCTACTGATAAAAACAGACAACAGCACAGTGATGTGGTATATCAGCTAGCAGGGAGGAGCTCATCCTTATCCTCTCTGCAGGCTCACCATGACCCTTTGGTACACGGCCTCAGCCTTGCAACTACACCTGCTAGCACAATACCTGCCAAGCTCCCTAAACTCTCTGGCAGACAACTTAAGCAGAAACCTACTAGACCACAGAACCTTCACCCTTGTAACCCAGAAATGGGACACCCCAAAGGTGGACCTATTTGCCTCCCACTCCAATCATCAGCTCAGCAAATTCTGCACCAGGGAACCTCACAGCAAGGCCTGGAAAGTGGATGCTTTATCCTTCCAATGGGTAAACCTCTTGGTCTATGCATTTCCCCTTCTACCACTCATTTCAAGAGTACTGCTCAAAATAAGGGAGAAAGACTGGCCATGTCAGCACTGGTACCCACTGCTGCGCAGCCTGTTTCCTCTGCCATGATGGCACCTACCTCAGATCCAACACTCCTGACCCAGAGGAATGGAGAATTCATGCATCCCCAATTGTAGACCCTCAACCTGGCAGCCTGGCTTATTCCCTGACCTCTCCTCAAGCTACCAGCCTAAGCAAACAAGTCTTAGATGGTATATGTGAGGCCAGATGCCCCAGCACTAGAAAATCCTATGCTGACAAGTGGAAAAGGTTTTGAACCTGGATCCAGGCTAAGGGAACTGGAACAGCACAGCCCTCCCTACCTTTCATCCTGGATTAAGTAGTAGACCTATTACACAGGGGTCTATCCTTCTCATCTATTAAAATTCATGCCTATGCCATCTCTGCTCATTACAGCACAGAGCCACCTTTCTTCTCACACCCTCTTATCAAACAGTTCCTAAGAGGGGCTAACAACGTAAGGCCACCCAGAAAAGTTCCTACCCCAGCTTGGGACCTTAACTTTGTGTTAGAAAAACTCACACTACCCCCATTTGAACCTGCAGTTTCAGCAGAGTTAAAATTCCTATCTTGGAAGACAGCCTTGCTTCTGGCCATCACTTCAGCTAGAAGAGTTTCAGAGCTACAAGCACTCATGGCTGTAGAGCCCTTCATCATTTTCCATGCTGACAGGGTCTCCCTCAGGACTAACCCATCCTTCATGCCTAAACTGGTGTCCAGTGTGGCTTTCAACCAATCCATTCATTTTCACACCTTTTTCCCTAACCCACAAAACAAGGGGGAAAGGATTCTGCACTCTCTAGGTGTGCACAGACAGCTCAGATTCTATCTGGACAGCACTAAATCTTTTAGAAAAACTGATCAACTGCTAGTCAGTTTCGCAGCAGGGACAGAGGGCAAGGCCATATCTAAACAAACAATCTCCAAATGGATAGCACACTGCATCCATTTCTGCTACAAATAGCATGGGAAACTACCACCAAACGGGGTCAGGACACATTCCACCAGGGCAACCTCCACCTCTGCAGCTTTTCTCAAAGGGGTCCTCATCAGGGACATCCTGGAGGCTGCAACATGGACATCTGTTCATACCTTCATCAAGCATTACCACCTGTCTATCTTCTCCAGGCTTTGCCACCGTAGTCTTGCAGGATATCCTAGCTAGCCCCCAGTCTTCTTGACTGCCTCCACCCTTTTCTTCAGCTTTTGGAATCAACCCAAATGTGATGACTGCAACAGTGAAACACAGAGAACATAGTACAGTTGTGTACACTTACCATAATTGTAGATGTTCGAATGTATTCACTGTTGCAGTCCTGGTCCTCCCCCCTCCATCCCCTTTGTCTCTCTTGCTCTCTCTCTCTTCCTCTCTCTGTACAGGGAATTTTTGGTATTTACTTTCTACAGGTGGTGTTCTTCCACCATAACCTAGCATCCTATTTGGGGGCTCCTGACAATTGCGGCAAGAAAAAACTGATGTAATGGTGTCAGCTGCCTGTGTTTATACCATTGACAACCTGACCTAAGTCCTGGAGTGACAGCAACTGACAGAAATACTAAGCCTCTGGTATTCGGGAGGACTGAGGGCTACCCCTGGCAGTATAATCCAAATGTGATGACTGCAACAGTGAATACAATCGAACATCTACATTTATGGCAAGTGTACACAACTGTACTTTTTTCATATAATTTGTGGTTTTCTAGCAAATCATTGAGCATTGAAGTCAGTAAATAATTACAGATGTTTGAGTTTCAAACTTCATGACCTCCAGAAAATGCATACTAATGCAAAACCTGTTATTCCAGTAACTTTCTAAGTTTATAAAACCAATATTAAGAACCTGCCTTTGTTTTTGCCCCCAGTCCCCATTATTTTTGGCTTTGCCCAGAGTTCTTGCACAGTGAGGCTGAAATGTATGCCAAAATTTGCTTTCTCTTCCAGTCCATTTAGTACGGAGGGTAAATTTTAGTGAAACATCAGAGAATAAACATCCTGTTGTTTTGAATACTTCTGAGGGTTTACAAATCCTGCCAAAAACATAAATCAGTCATGCAAACTTCCGTTTGGTGGCAAAAGTAAATGCAAAAATGTTTGGAATTCTTGGTTTTTGCTTCACTGGTATATATATATATATATATATATATATATATATATATATACATATATATATATATATATATATATTTTTTTTTTTTTTTTTTTTTGCATTTTAAATTAAATCAGACATATCTTGAAGCAGGACTACCTCTGTGTTGACTTATTTAACATCCCATAGCTGGGCTCATCTACCATCCATTGCTGTTACCCAGTCTGGCATCCCTCAACTCTAAGATGAGAAGCAAAAAAAAAAAGTCAGTTCCCGGATCTGGAACTCCTCCACAGAGTAACATCTGTTCTCTCAGATCTGCTCCCCTCAACTGTTAGTTGAGGAACAAAACCTTATACTAGATGACAAAGCAAAAAAAAACTATTTCTTGTAAAGAATGTAGCAAACTACTTGCTACATTTGTAGCAAGCTGCTTTTACATCTTATATCTCACACAAAGCACCAAAGCACTTCAGCACTAACAGCAGATATGCTGTTTGCATTCATTTCTGAATGCAGGTAGTGCACTCCTCATCAATCATTTCCTAATTGTAACCACCTTAAGACCTTGTGCCCAGGACCAATGCCCCTTTAGCCCCAATCATAACTTATGTCTGATTTAACAAGAAAGGTGTGGGAGCCTGTCTTCTCCATGGAGGGAGGGAGTTGGTTGGAGCATAGTATGCAACTGTTCGTGTTTTTTTGCCTCATATTTTTGTCCTGACTCATGTAAAATGTTTTATTTTCTGGTAAATCACTGCAGATTACAGCCATCAATGAAGTCAGACATAAGAGTTTCATAATTTCATATTTCTTGTTCAGACAATGCATATTGATACAAAATCTGTTGTTCTAATAACTTTCTTAATTAGACTAATATTTAAAAAAATTGTTCTTTATTTTAGGCCTTTTTCCTGCCATTACGTTTTAGCTTTATCCAAAATTCTTCAGCAAAAAAGTTGAGAGTTATGGGTCAATGGCTTTTCTTTTTCTTACTCTTGTCATACTGCAAAATGGAGTAATTAGTACCATTTTTGTAAAACTTGACTTTCAGGCTAGACAGATTGTGAAGGTTTGTGTGAGTGTCATGCAGTTTAAGTGATCCCACTGTAATCACGTCTGGATTACATTATGCTAGACTATGAGAAAAGGCTGTAAGAAGTCAAATAGATATTGATGTACTTTGAATGGGCTATTCATTTGAGTGATGTAATGTTTAGTAAGGATACAGGATGGCTTGTTCCACAAATACAGTGGACTAAAATGAGTTTGGCTGTAAAACACACCCAGTTCTATTGCCAACAGCTCTATCTGCAAGTAATGCAATTATTGTAATTGACTGCAATATCTCTGCTGTATTTTGGAGAAGAGAAATAAAAACTGATACTACAGTAATCTTAGAATAAAAGGGCTGCTTTTGTGAAAACATTTTTGATGGCTACAACAGGTGTGTTACTGTTGGTTGTTTTACCTCTGTATCAACTGTATGCCTTTGGGGAGGCCTCATGTTATTCTTTGGAAATTTTGGAGACAGTCGAGGACATGGCTGTGTATCACCCTAAAGCAGCATAGAGAACAGAGCAGAGTAATAAAAATAGAAAGAGAAAAGCACCAGATTAAGTTCGGAAGCTAGGTTTAATAATCTGAGAATGCATTTATAGGAGAAAGTAGTGGACAGAGGAGGTATGACTTGGACATCATGAAAAATGACGTGATGGATAGGATGGACTGTAGTTTAACAGGAAGGACACAGGAACAGGAGGGGGGGCTGGGGGCAGATGAGGGGGTGAACTTTTACAGGTAAAGGGAAGTATTTATTTGTTGAAATGTTGGGAACCAGAAGTATTAAATGAGTGGCTGCCAGACATGTAATCTATCAAGCAGATTTTAAAGGCTGGATGGAACAGCTGGAGTAGTAAGTATGATGGGGCTCACTGTGGTATGTGACTGGGCTAGAAAGATATACTATTTTTTGCTGACTGTACAGATAGGTAGATAGATATAGATAGATGATAGATAGATAGATAGATAGATAGATAGATAGATAGATAGATAGATAGATAGATAGGGATGTATGCAGTTATCAGAAACACTTTGCATGTAGTAACAATCTAGAAGGTTCTTCAAACAACTGGTGTTGTGCCAGCAGGGAAAATGTTTTCCCCAAACTATGTTTTATTTTTTATTTGTTTGTTTATTTATTACCTTGTAACCTCACTGTCAGTGACACAGCAGTTTTTTCCTAAGGAACGTGTTGCTACAGTTAATGAAATGAAAGTACCAAGGGACTTCAAATTAATACATCTGCTGCCATATCCGGTTCATGCAGGTACTAAATTCAAGGTAACTTAAAAATAGCTGAATGGAACACTAAGCTTGCACCAGGTATAAACAGTTAAAGCTGACTACCTTTACAAATTGAAATTAGTTTTATAAGATACATTAATCATGCAGTCACCTGCAGGCGTGGATTTCATTGTTGTAAACAAAAACATTGGGCACAGTTCTTACATATGCACAGGATAATGAGCAACTTAAAGATAGCAATGTAGGCAATCAGAAGTGAGATGATGGAATTCTGTATCACTAAGCATAATTCACTGAAGTAACATTTAGTAGAATTTAAATGCCCATGAATTGCAAGTTAATCAAATTACAGGAAGGTGAGCTGAAGAACTGTTTACCAAGTCTGCATTTTGCAGATGTACTGGATTTTTTGAGAGAATGTGATGTCTGAATATTTTTTTTGGAAATGGTTTGTTTGTGAAGGTTTTGGGGGTTGGTTTACTTTTGTTCATGGTATAAGTCACAGATTTTCTTACATTTAGTCACTAGTGCAGCTAGGTTGGGGCAAGAGAGGCAACTGGACCAGGTGCGGAGTATTTACAGACGTGATCAAGGGGGCCATCCATCATCCCAATCCCTCTTTAGTGCAGTACTGGATTTTAAAAGCCAGTATTGTATTTGCAGTCAAACCTGAGTGCTGTAGCACTCTGTGTGTTGTTTAAGTGCATCAAATGCATGCTACACTGAAGCAAGCAGTTTGCTACCATTTGAAATTGGAAGAAAATCTTTTTTTTAACTAAAATCTGTGTGCTGTAGTGTTCTATGCACACACGTTGTAAACTGTAACAACTGTTTGCTACATTTCTTGCAAACAGTTTGATACAGTTTAAAAGATTTTTTTTTTTAACTAACACCTGAGTGCTTTAGCACTGCATGCAGGAAGAATATAAACAGTAGCAACTATTTGCTACATGTGTAGCAAGCAGTTTGCCACAGTTTAAAAGATTTTTTTTGTTCTTTACTAAAGTGTGAGGAAGGAGGTTTGGAGGCAGTTCACATAAATGGGACTTGACTGGCTGGAGCAGGAGGGAGGGTGTGTGTGTGTGTCATGCATCTGGACACCTGGTTGGTGTACCAGTAGAAGGAACATACTTTTTTTTGCTCTTCATTACTTCTTAAAGAGCTGGGGTGGCTGCGTAGTGTGTGGGTTGGGTCCTCATTTATTTTATTTTATTTTATTTTACATTTGTTAACCGGGCTAGTCTGGCTGGATACATGTCCATTTTCAGCAGAGGCCCGAGGAGAAAAGCTCCACTAATAGACTACGGCATACATGAAGACTACTTAACTAAGTAGATCAAACTTTTTAACAGAGAACAAAACACAAAACACATCAAAAAGTCCCAACAGAATACAGATTGACTTAGCTAACTTAAGTATGTTACAGTAAGATTAAGATATCAGTTCATGTTATGTGGTTGAGGATAAAAATTCAGGCACAGGAAAATACAGTTGAATAGAGGATAATTGAAGTGGAGGTATATAAAAATTAATCAATGTTCCGAGGTAGAGAAGAGTGATGGTATTACACAGAGTGAAAAGAAAGCTAGTAGTTAGGCAAGGTAAAAAAAAAGCACGTTAGAAGGTAAGGAGAAAAGTTGGTAGTAAACTTAAGGCAGTAAGGGATAAGTGGCAAAAGGAAAGTGAGGGTAGAGTAAGTTTAGATAGGGTAGTGGTATTTAATCAAGTTAACTTTAGGAAAGTAAAGTTAAACAGGAGAGTGAGGTATATAGGCAGTGTGACAAGGTAAAAGGGTGAGGGACCAGAAGGGGGTTAAGAATGATAGTTTAGGTAAGAATGGGAGAGTAAAGAAAGAAATATGCAGACTGTTCAGAGTAATGTGCAGGAACCATACTTCAAGTTCTAAAGAAGTCTTTTTTTTATTTTTTTTCTCTTCGCTTGAGAGTTGAGGGATGGGGTGCTAGTTTGTGGCACTGGCTGGTTGAGACAGCTACAATGTTAATTTTGGTTAGAGGGATGTCAAAGCTTAGTCCTCACCAAAGCTTAGCATGCGTGTGTACATTTTACTAGACTGTAGTTTGTGCAGGACTTGGCACTGGATGCATTTTAATTGTACCTACCTTATGTAAAACATGATAATATCTAGGAGAATAAACTGCTGCATTAAGTTCATGCCTGAGGCTGCAGTGCTGGATTATTGCGACTGCTTGGTGACAAAGCAGTGTTGCAGACAGTGACCTGTTAAGACTGCAGAATGACATTAAAGCTGAGTGCACATGTGCTGTTCACTGATTCTGTGGCTGTCAGGAAGAGAGACTTTAGTGTCTAAAAGTTAATCTAAGCCTTTTCTTGATATTTTTTCTCCTTTTTTGCCAGATAACCATTAAATACATTCCCTGTTCTCCTCTTACCAAGAAAGGCTATAATCCAGGCTGTCATTAGGACTTTCTGGTTACCCTACTTCCTGCATAGCAGCTTGGATGAGTGAAATTCTCACAGCTGTGGGCAACTTGACTATGTAAGTATATCTAACACCTTCTACAGCAGAAGTGTTCACAATGGCTGGTAGACACTCATTGTCTGCCCTTCTTGTTGTATGCTGACACAGCTAGTCTCCACCAGGTGTTGGTATAACATGGACCAAGCTGTCTCCCTTTCCCTAGAACAGGTAAGCCAAGTTGAGAATCTGCTTACTCCACCCATTCCGTGAGGCCTTCCAGCACTGGGTCACTTGTCACTACTGAGTCACCTTAGTGATAGTCAGGTCTTTATCCCTTGGTGTTATAGTGCTGGGCCGTTGTGAGGCTTTTTTTTTTTTTTTTTTGTTAAAAATGAATAAATAAATGCATACATACATACATAAATACATATGTGCGCACATTGTGACAACACAGCTTTATATAATATTAATCCGTACAATGTAAATTGTTTTGCATGAGTGCAGAAACTGTACAGTTTTTCTTGTATAAAGTCATGATGATAGGATGTCCTTTCATGCTGTGGAAGCCTTGCTGACTGAGTTTCCTTACCGTGTGTGATTACTCACACATGACCCTTATATATTATTTAAATGGTGTAAGGAGTATGGTGACCCATAAACCTGTATGTCATTACACATTAACAGTGCCTGTAAGTGCATTGGCCACTTTCATAGTTGCACCTGGCTTATTTGCCAATTCAACAATAGGCTAAGTTTCTGGTGTCATTCAAAGGGGATCCAGTATCTCTCCACCTAGGATGACATGCTCGATAAGCCACGTTCCTTCGCAAGAGATGGCTTGCACCTGTCACCCTTGGGCTTTCGAATACTGGCCAAGGCTTTTGCCGCCCCATAGTGCCTTTTTTAGACAAGGCTCAAAAGACAAACCTACCACCGTAAATAGCACGTGACCAAAAACTGAGGGTAATGCTACTCAACTCCAGAAATCTAAACCTCAAAATGCATGCACTCATGGCACTCCTCAGTATGGAGAACATCGATATCTGTGCAGTAACAGAAACCTGGTTTAAGGCTCCAGAGAGCACCCCAGCACTACCAGGCTATAACTCATACCATACTTTTTGGCCACAGAACCCGGACCGAAAAAAACAAAAGGTAGGGGTGTATCCATATTCATCAAGGATACCCACACCTCCAGGTTAGTGGCACAGCACAATGCCTCAGAGATCATCCACGTGCCACTAACAACGGGCAAAACTGCAATTCAGATTGTAGCTTGCTACAGATCACCCACCATGACCCAGGACCCCCATTCTGCATTTCTGGAAACACTGGAAAATATGAAGGTCCTACCAAATACCCAAATATTGGGTGATTTCAATTACCCGAACATTAACTGGGAGAACTACTCAACTACTAACTCCCTTGCCCAACGCTTCCTAGAATTTATAAACTCGAATGCCCTGGATCAACTAGTCAACACCCCCACCAGAGGTGACAACATATTTGACCTGGTCATCACCAACATGGGCGACTGGTGTTCTACACTGGAGGTCAAACCCTCGCTGGTTAGATCAGATCATAGACTAATCACTTTGGATATCCACATTCTGCCCCCAACCCCAATCAAGGAACTCACTGTGAAAAACTTTTCAAAAGCAAACTTCACGTTACTTAAGACCGAGGTGGAAAGGTTCACAGCCCCCATGCTAAAGGACAATGCTGTCCAAGCTGCTGAATCCCTTACAAAGGCATTCTATGAGTACCTGCAAGAATGCATGGATTGTGCTATTCCAAGCAATACCAAGACTCATTCCTCCAAGAAAAGGAAACTAGCCTGGTGGACCCCTGCCATAAACAAGCTATACAATAGAAGGAGGAAACTAGTGCAGAAAAGAGTAAAATCCCAAGAAGGAAAGACATCCCTGATTAGTATCAGCAAGAAATTACAATCCCTCATAAAATCATCCAAGGCTAGCTTCGAAAGAAAAATTGCCAAGGACTCCAAAGATAACCACAAAGCATTCTTTAGCTATGCCAAGAACCTAAATGAAAACTCTCAGATCTGCTCTGAGTTAGTGCAGAATAGCACAAAATACGCTGAACCGACTAATATTGCCAACATTCTGGCAGACAGGTTTAGTGAAACGTTACCCCCCTCTCACCCCTTAAAGGGCCCATAACCATACCAGAAGAATGTAGTGTACCAGCAATCACACACACAGGTTAAAACAGTCCTATCCAAAGCCAAAAATACAGCTTCAGTGGGACCAGGTAGTGTCCCAGGATGTGTCTTACACGAGCTCCAAAATGAACTAACCCCTCACCTAAACACACTGTTCAAACTCAGCCTCTCTACAGGCTACATACTCATAGAGTGGCACACAGCAACAGTTATCATGCTCCACAAAGGTGGAGCCACAACGGACCCTGGGAACTATAGCCCTATAAGCCTGACTAGCCTGGTCTGCAAGGCTATGGAGTGCATCATCATGGAATTTATTAACAGAGACATCGGGAACCTTGTAACATTGGACCCTACCCAGTTTGGCTTTGATATAAGGGCAGATCATGCCTTCTTAACCTGGTGGACTTCTTTGAGACAGTTACCAAGGCTTTAGACAAGGGAAAGGAGGTCCACACAGCCTACCTAGACCTCACAAAGGCTTTCGACACCATTCCCCATTCTGGTATTATAGACAAGCTCACCAGCCTGAACATACACCCCTATGTCACGAGATGGGTTTCCAATTGGTTCACGGATAGTACCCACATGGTGAGAGTTGCAGGCTCTAGGTCTGACTCTAAACCAGTTACAAGTGGTGTCCCCCAGGGCTCAGTCCTGGGAACCCTCCTGTTCAGTATATACTTCTCAGAGGTACAGGCAAGCACAGGAGGACTATGGCTGACCAAGTTCGCAGACAACTGCAAATTGGGGGCCATAATTGACTCTCCAGCTTATACAGACTGTGACGATTGGGGAGAGATGGGCGAAGGCTGCCAGCCTAGTCAAATAGAATTTGATATATAATTCTGGCATTTGTAAATAAATGTAAAACACAGGCATGTTTTCTTGAGTGTAAAAGAATATTGTGAAATGTGGAACTCAAAATATGTGACAACTATACACTCTACTGGCCCATTGAAGCATGTTGTGACCCCTTCATATTAGAATTCAGCTCCAGTGCATCTGGATGAAGGTTTCATGGCCATTGTTTTAAGGCTAAAGTTTATGACCAGAATTTAGATGTGGAATGTGCTTTATTGCTCTAGTTTCTGTTAGAATATACACGTGAAATGACTTTTTGTAAGTTTCTGTGCAGACCAGGTCTTAAGATGATGCAGTATGAATACTGGGAAAACCTACGTGTCAAAAATGATGTAATGTGGGAGGGCCTTAGAAATATGTTTGTTAGTAATGTTTAAATACTATTTCTCACAAGAGACTAGAGAGCATTTTGATCTTGGATATTTAACTCAGCACTCTGCCTAAGCTCACATGTAAGTTTCTAGCACTGTGATTTCTTGTAGGAATAGTTAAAGCTAGTAAAGATTAATTAGGTATTTTTCTTTGAAATCAGACCTGTCCTACTGTATTATTTTAAGTTTCTATGTGATCTCTGAACTCTTAGATATCTCTGTGGTGTAGTAGTTTTGTCTTGTGTTTTAATTATTTATTATTAAATATTTTTTAAATCTTCTACCTGTGGCTGGTTTATGTAAAGATAACTTATGCTTTAGAGTACATTATATATTTATAGAGTTTACTGTCAAAGCCCTTCCGATAAGCCTAGACTGAATAGTCACATTACCATTGGATAATAATATTGCACAGTAATAATTGGACACCCTTTTAAGGGCCTTTTAGTAGCTGATATTATTCGCTGGGTGATGGCAGGGATTACTAGTGTATGGTCTGGGTAAAAGGGCACAGCTGGAGAATCTGTGTCAGCCTTCCCCAGGAGTGTCTGTGAAGTTGTATAAATACTTATCTCAAAGTGTATGTGTGGTGTGTCAGCTACTTGGCAGGGACACAAAGCACAGGTTGGACAGAGAGGGTACTGGAGGTTTTAGCTTGCCCAGCTAGGCTGAGACCTGGACCCTGTAGCTGTGCCAGTGGGGAGTCTTATTGGGGACCTGGTGAGCAAGGGAGCAACCAGCCCCAGACTGACTGTGATCTCTGTGTGCACTTAAGGGAAATTGTTCTTTACTGTGTGTATTAGTTATCCTTTCCTCTCTTCTATGAGACAACCTCCTTGGTGTTGGTGGTGAGGATTGAGGCTCCTTGATTGCTGGGCCAGGGCATGGTCATCACACAGACATCCTCCAGAAGGGTCTCACTGAGACAGATACCTGGTGTCAAAATCATGACCTCAAGCTAAATGCCAAAAAGTGCATAGTCATCCCCTTTGGAAAAACAAAGTACCCATGAACTACCACATATGTGATAGTCCCCTAAATACAGAAAATGTAATAAGGGATCTGGGGACCCAAGTAGATAGTAATCTCTCCTTTGATAATCATATTGCCAAGGTGGTTAGAAAATCCTTCTATGTGGCCCACCTAATCACAAATGGGTTCGCATCTAGAACAAAAGAGGTTATTGTGCCCCTCTACTCATCACTCATCAGACCCATCATAGAGTACAACGTCCCATTTGGGATGTACCTTACAAGACACCTGCAAAAGCTGAAAAGACCACAGAAGTACCTCACCAAGAGGATTACTGGCCTCAAACAGATGTTCTATGCAGCCCGACTGAAGAAACTCCAGCTGTACTCGGTTGCATACCGCTTACTCAGAGGTGATCTCTGCCTGACTTACAAGGCCATGTCCAACCCTGAATTGATTCACATGCTCCACCTAAAAAAAAAAACAAATCTCAGAAAGCCACACGCTCTAGGGATCTAAACCTCACCACAATAATAAAGAGGACATGCTGGAGGGATAGATTCCTGTCCCAGAGACTCCCCATGCTTTGGAACAGGATTCCAATCTACATTAGGCAGAGCTCCTCACTAACTTTCTTCAAGAGAAACCTTGATGAGTGGATGGGAAACAAAATTTACCCCAGGGATCACTGCAGTGACTCTATTGGACAGAGGCGCAGGGAACTAATGACTCTGCTGGACTGAGGCACAGGGAACTAATCTAAGGGGGTAGCAAAAGTCAACACATTCTGGCTAGGCTTATAGATGCCCTTGGGCAGATAGCCTAGTACTTACCTATGAACCTATTACTGACAGCAGGTTGTGTTGGGCAGGAATTCTATTTAAAGATGTTATGAAATAAAGCATGATCACAGAAACATGTTTTTACCATTGTCAGGAGAAAATGAAATAAAAATATTTTCATTAAATAATTTACTGTATGTTAAATCTTTAATTCCTGCCATTCTTTTTATTATTTTTTTTTAATTTCCAGTGCTTTATGGTTTTCACCAAAGTTTTTATCTGTATCACTGTCAGAGTCGGTCTTCAAGACTGGTGACATAGTCTTATTGCCATGGCCTAAAATTACCCACTATATATACGTATATGTGCATGTATATTTATCAATCTATCTGTACAAGTACAAGGCACAGGATATCATGGGTAACTCCTGGTTAAGTAACTTCCTTACACTAATAAAGTGTAGAAGAATGATTAAGTCAAACCAAGGGTTACTGGATAAGATTTGTTAGATGATCATGACTTTAACACTCTTTGTAGTGCATTGTCGGGTGCATTTTCCAGCAGCTCGAAAGTACTTAACAGAAATATGTGCTTAAAAAAATTAATCAGTTTGCTTGTTCTTCACACACCTCTCAACCGTACCAAATTCCTTGGTATTTAATGGTTTTGAGGACAAAATAATAGGGTGCCACGAATTCCTGAGTGGCCCCCTTAATTCCTGTTTTTTTTTTTTTTTTGTGTGTTAATACAATTTTAAATTTATGGCTGACATCACCACGCATCACCAGTGTACAGGGGCATATGTGATGACATCAGCTTCATTGGACTCAGTCAGATTGGAGTGAATATAACAGCGATAACAGCTGTGAAAATTAAGTTTCATTCTATCCAGCACCCACCCAAATGCCCTGGTCTCCCAGGTAAGAAAAGAAAACCCTCTGCTCTGCTTTCTATTTCAAAACACTCATTGGTAGCAGCTGCAGCAGCTGTTTTATTTAAGCAGATGGCCACCACTCCAGTGTATCGTTAGCTGTTAGCTTTAAGCTTTCTAATTCAAATCTATTATGCTCGGCCTCGGTGTTATTTTATTTAAGCAGAGTGGTTCATGGTTTGTTGGTGTATTAAGCAGTGGCAACAGCTAATTAATTTATGCAGAGTTGGTGTGTGTGTGTGTGTGTGTGTGTGTGTGTGTGTGTGTGTGTGTGTGTGTGTGGTTCGTTCGTTGATTATTTTTTTAAGCCGAGGTTCATGGTTCATTGGTGTATTAAGTTGTGGCAGCAGCTAATTTATTTAAGTAGAGCTGGTGTGTGTGGTCCGTTTGTTATTTTATTTAAGCAGTGGCTCATGGTTTGTATTCTATTTAAGCAGTCTGTTACACTTGGTGCTATGTTATTTAAGCAGAGTGCTTTAAGCTGCAACAGCTATTTTTATTTAAGCAGATGGCTGCCACTCCATTGTATCTTTAGCTTTCTAATTAAAATCTATTAAGCTCGGCCTCGGTGTTATTTTATTTAATCAAAGTGCTTCATGGTTTGTTGATGTTATTTTATTTAAGCAGACTGGTTTATGGTTCATTGGTGTTATTTTATTTAAGTAGTGTGGTTCATGGTTAGTTGGTGTTATTTTATTTAAGCAGAGTGGTTCATGGTTCTTTGGTGTATTAAGCAGCTGCTAATTTATTTAAGCAGAGTTGGTGTGTGTGGTTTGTTCGTCATTTTATTGGTGTTATGTTATTTAAGCAGAGTGGTTTAAGGTAGGGTGTGTGTGTGTGTGTGTGTGTGTGTGTGTGTGTGTGTGTGTGTGTGTGTGTGTGTGTGTGTGTGTGTGTGTGTGTGAGTGAGTGTGTGTGTGCGCGCGCATGTGTGTAAAATGCCCAAGGTAGGTATAACTGATGGTTGGAGTTACTCAGGCTCAAACCCTAAACCTTAAGTACAAGGAGCAAGAGCCTAAATTCTCTGCCCATATAACCAGCACTTCTGATTCAAGGATGTCAAAAGTTTTATAGAATGTCTGGAATATACTTTTGGTCTGTTCCTCTTAAAATTTGTAGTTTTCTGGCAATTTTTTCTGTAGTAAGAAGCTTTAAGTTTGTTCTCTCCCTGCTCCCCTCCTTGTTTCCCATCTTTCCTGTGGCTAGTTTAATCCAGTTGCTGTATCCAAGACTGTAAGTTTCTGAGTCCCCTCAGGCCTTTCTGTGTTGGAGGGAAGTCTTCTAGCTTATCAGTGGGAGTGGTAAGCACTAGGTAGCCTATGTACCACAAGAGGAGTTGTTTCTGACCCAGAAATTGTAGTTTATTGGCTGTTTGGCCTGTTTTTCCATCCCTTCAACCTTCTGGCTTAAAAGCCTGCATTTGTGTGGGTTTGCACTTATTTAAGATCCCCGGATCCAGAATTGGTGTCCTGCTGACTGTAAGAGCACAAGAAGGAGAAAGAGGTACTCATGTGCCTCCATTTTGATTTTTGCTTATTTACTGCATTCTGCAATTATTTTTAGTCATTTTAAACTTAATTACATTTATTTGAACTGTATTCATTTTAATATTGCTACACACTCAAGTGTGCTAGCTTGCATTGCACTTGAACTGTATTTACTGCATTTTTAGCTTATTTTTCTGTAGTAAGAAGATTTAAGTTTGTTCTCTCTCTGATCCCCTCCTCGTTTCCTGTCTTTCCTCTGGCTAGTTTAGTCCAGATACAGAGTTGCTATATCCAAGACTGTAGGTTTCTGAGTTCCCCCAGACCTTTCTGTTTTGGAGGGAAGTCTTCTAGGTTATCAGTGGGAGTGATAAGCTCTAGGTAGCCTATTGGTCGTTTGGCCTGTTTTTCCATCAATTTTAGCCTTCTGACTTTAAAACCATTGTGCTTGTTTATAACCGCTTAGCTGAGGCAAACTATTACCAGTGCCAGAAAGTCTGCTCTTTAATTTTTCCCTTAGATCTTGCTAGTTCTTTTTTCTCTCTCTTGCACTTGAAATAGTTTAATCGCTTTGCACTTCAACAGGCTTTTGTAGCAATTATTGTAGCACACTTAGGTGCTATCAGCACTAGTTGTTTTACACAGTAACAACACCAATACTTATTAGTTATGACCACCCCAACTGGCATGATTAAAGGGCAACTTCCTGTGCTTTCTCCTGCTAACTTGGTGCACTTGGGCATTTTGAGGCAGTGTAGCAACTACCTCATGTACACAGACAACCCTCTCCTCTTACCTCCCAACACTCATACATGTGAGAGATGCACTTATATCACCAAATTGGAAGCTATGCACTCTCCAGCCAAGACCAGACTAGCTGGTCAAGAGGAGAAGATCAACACTTGCACCACACTACATGAACATATAGCCCTCCAGAACACCCACCATCACAGCTAAAACATAGAAACACAAACCACACACCCACCTACACAAAGGGTCTCAATTGAAATTTACCCAAACAGCAGAGACCTCCAAGGCAGAAATGTACTCCACCACCACAACATGGCACCAACCACAGAACACATAGCTCACCTCCACAGTGTGCCCCACAACCTAAGCCCTTAAAGCAAAACACTTTGCCCAATATATTAATCATAGGAGACTCAGTAGTGAGATACACAGCTGTCCCACTCACTAGGTTGAACAAGGAGAAGGTGACAGTCAGTTGTTATCAGGTGCCAGGGTCTGGCACATAACACATGCACTCAGGAAACTCCACAACAAGTACAGGTATGACTCAGTCATTGTCCATGTGGGTGTTAATGACCTGAGTGCACCTCCCTGGACTACATGAAAAGAGACATGATGGACCTCTTTGATTATGTGGCCCAGGCAGTTATGACCCTAGCCCTGAGCAGTATCCTACCATCACCCAGAATGATACTGCAGTACAAGCAGAAAATGATTGACTTAAACAATTGGCTACTTTTCTGGTGTCATTCTAAGGGGATCCAGTATCTGTCTGCATGGGATGACATGACTGACAGACCTCAATGCTTTGCCAGAGATGGCCTGCATCTGTCACCCCTGGGATTCTGGGTACTGGCTAAGGTTCTTGCCGCCCCAATACTGCCTTTTTAGGCAAGGTTCAAATGACAAATTCACCACTGTAACAGGAATAGGCAAGCAAAAACTGAGGGCAATGTTACTCAATACTAGAAGTCTAAATCTCAAAATGCACTCACTCAAGGCACTCCTTAAAATGGAGAACATAGATATCTGTACAGTGACTGAGACCTGGTTCAAGGCTCCAGAGAGCACCCCTGCACTACCAGACTGTAACTCATACCACACTTTTCGGCCATGTAACCTGGACCGGAACACCCAAGGCAGAGGTGTGTCCATATTCATTATGGATATCCACACCTCCAGGCTAGTTGCTCAGCATAATGCAGCCGAGGTTATCCAAGTGCAACTAACTCTGGGCAAAACTGCAATCCAAATTGTAGCTTGCTACAGATCCCCACCATACCCCAGGATTCCCACTCATCTTTTCTTGATGTACTGAAAAATATTAGGGTTCAACCAAACACCCTAATAATGGGTGATTTCAACTACCCCACCAATAACTGGGAAAACTACTCGTGTACCAACTCCTTCACTCAACGCTTTCTGGAATTCATAAACTCCAATACCCTGGATCAAATTATCCACACCCCCACCAGGAGCAACAATATCCTAGATCTAGTCATTACCAACATGAGTGACCGGTGTTCCACACCTGAAGTCAATGCCTCATTGGTCCAATCCGACCATAAGCTAATTACCCTAGATATCCACATTCTGCCCCCACCCTCCCATTAAGGAAACCATGGTAAAAAATTTCTCCAAAGCCAACTTCATGCTTCTTAAGACAGAAGTGGTGAACTTCATGACACCCATGCAGATGGACAATACAGTTACGACTACATAATCCTACACAATTGCACTTTATAAGCACTTACACGAGTGCATGGATCATGCTATCCCAAACAGAACCAAGACGTTACGAGATGGGTTTCCAATTGGTTCACGGATAGTACCCACATGGTGAGAGTTGCAGGCTCTAGGTCTGACTCTAAACCAGTTACAAGTGGTGTCCCCCAGGGCTCAGTCCTGGGACCCCTCCTGTTCAGTATATACTTCTCAGAGGTACAGGCAAGCACAGGAGGACTATGGCTGACCAAGTTCGCAGACGACTGTAAATTGGGGGCCATAATTGACTCTCCAGCTTATACAGACTGTGATGATTGTGGAGAGATGGGCAAAGGCTGCCAGCCTAGTCAAATAGAATTTGATATATAATTCTGGCATTTGTAAATAAATGTAAAACACAGGCATGTTTTCTTGAGTGTAAAAGAATATTGTGAAATGTGGAACTGCAAAATATGTGACAACTATACACTCTACTGGCCCAGTGAAGCATGTTGTGACCCTTTCATATTAGAATTCAGCTCCAGTGCGTCTGGATGAAGGTTTCATGCCCATTGTTTTAAGGCTAAAGTTTATGACCAGAATTTAGATGTGGAATGTGCTTTATTGCTCTAGTTTCTGTTAGAATATACATGTGAAATGACTTTTTGTAAGTTTCTGTGCAGGTGTTAGATTGCTAAATAATGCAATTTGTGGCCAGAGAACTCAGACCAGGTCGTAAGATGATGCAGTATGAATACTGGGAAAACCTAAGTGTCAAAAATGATGTAATGTGGGAGGGCCTTAGAAATATGTTTGTTAGTAATGTTTAAATACTATTTCTCACAAGAGACTAGAGAGCATTTTGATCTTGGATATCTAACTCAGCACTCTGCCTAAGCTCACATGTAAGTTTCTAGCACTGTGATTTCTTGTAGGAATAGTTAAAGCTAGTAAAGATTAATTAGGTATTTTTCTTTGAAATCAGACCTGTCCTACTGTATTATTTTAAGTTTCTATGTGATCTCTGAACTCTTAGATATCTCTGTGGTGTAGTAGTTTTGTCTTATGTTTTAATTATTTATTATTAAATATTTTTTAAAACCTTCTACCTGTGGCTGGTTTATGTAAAGATAACGTATGCTTTAGAGTACATTATATATTTATAGAGTTTACTCTCAAAGCCCTTCCAATAAGCCTAGACTGAATGGTCACATTACCATTGGATAATAATATTGCACAGTAGTAATTGGACACCCTTTTAAGGGCCTTTTAGTAGCTGATATTATTCGCTGGGTGATGGCAGGGATTACTAGTGTATGGTCTGGGTAAAGGGGCACAGCTGGAGAATCTGTGTCAGCCTTCCCCAGGAGTGTCTGTGAAGTTGTATAAATACTTATCTCAAAGTGTATGTGTGGTGTGTCAGCTACTTGGCAGGGACACAAAGCACAGGTTGGACAGAGAGGGTACTGGAGGTTTTAGCTTGCCCAGCTAGGCTGAGACCTGGACCCTGTAGCTGTGCCAGTGGGGAGTCTTATTGGGGACCTGGTGAGCAAGGGAGCAACCAACCCCAGACTGACTGTGATCTCTGTGTGCACTTAAGGGAAATTGTTCTTTACTGTGTGTATTAGTTATCCTTTCCTCTCTTCTATGAGACAACCTCCCTGGTGTTAGTGGTGAGGATTGAGGCTCCCTGATTGCTGGGCCAGGGCACGGTCATCACACAGACATCCTCCAGAAGGGTCTCACTGAGACAGATACCTGGTGTCAAAATCATGGCCTCAAGCTAAATGCCAAAAAGTGCATAGTCATCCCCTTTGGAAAAACAAAGTACCCATGAACTAGCCATACCCAATAGAACCAAGACGCTCTCCTCCAAAAAAGGAAGCCAATCTTGTGGTCCCCAGCCATCCATAAACTCTACAACAGAAGGAAGAAACTGTTGCCAAAAAAGATGAAGTCCCAAGACTGGAAAAACTCCCTTATTAGCCTCAACAAAAAGTTGAGATCCCTTATCAAACCCTCTAAAGCCAGCTATGAAGGCAGAATTGTGGCAGACACTAAAAATACCCACAGAGCTGTCTATAGTTATATTAAGAACCTCCATGGCAATACCCAGATTTTCTCTGAGTTATTGCACAATGGTACCTCCCATACTGAGCCAACAGATATTGCCAACATACTGTTGACAGATTCAGTGCTAACTTTACCCCTCTCCCCCCCAAAGGTCCAATCACAATACCAGAAGAATGCCACGTACCCAGCATTTCTGCAGCACAGGTAAAAGCTACATCATCTAAGGCCAAGAATACAGCATCCATGGGACCTGATAATATCCCCTGGTTGTATTCTACATGAACTACAAAATGAACTGGCACCACATCTGTGTGCCATGTTCAGTCACAACCTTACCTCAGGCTTTGTTCCTACTGAATGGTGCACTGCTACAGTCATCACTCTCCATAAATGGGGAGCATCTACAGATCCTGGCAGTTATAGCCCCATTAGCTTGATGAGTCTGATATGTAAAGCTGTGGAGCGCATCATCATGGACTTGCTTATCAAGGATATAGGTAATCTCCAAACACTAGACCTCACACAGTTTGCCTTTGTTAAAGGGAGATCCTGCCTGCTTAACCTGGTTGACTTCTTCGAGTCAGTCACCAAGGCTGTGGACGAGGGTAAGGCAGTGCATACAGCCAACCTTGATCTAGCCAAGGCCTTTGATACCATTCCTCACTCAGGAATTATTGATAACCTCACCAACTAGGCATCAACCCATATATCACTAGGTTTGTTGCAAATTGGCTCACAGACAGGACCCACAGAGTGAAAGTAGCAGATTCCAAGTCAGACTGCCAACCAGTCACAAGTGGAGTACCATGGGGATCAGTCTTGGGTCCTCTTCTGTTTGGCATCTACTTCTCAGAAGTCCAGACCAACAGAGAGGGACTCTGGCTGACCAAGTTCTCAGACAACTGCAAGCTGGGAGCCATTATTAACTCCCCAAGTGATGCAGACATCCTACAGAAAAGCCTCACTGAGACCAATGACTGGTGTCGGAGCCATGGCCTTAAGGTTAATGCCAAAAATGTGTTATCATTCCCTTTGGTAAAAACTCACTTCCCACTTATTACCACATTGATGGGAGCCCACAGAACACTGAAGGTGTTAGAAGAGATCTGGGCACCCAGGTTGACAGCAACCTGTCCTTCGACCACCACACTGCCACTGTGGTCAGAAAGACCTTCTATGTGGCACTTCTCATAACCAAGGGCTTTGCATCCAGGAAGAAAGAGGTCATCATCTGTCTCTACTCATCCTTCATTAGACCAGGCATCGAGTATAATGCCCCATTTGGCATGTACCTCACCAGACACCTGCAACAGCTGGAGAGACCATAGAAGTACCTCACAAAGAGGATCCTAGGCCTTAAACACATGTCCTACATGGACAGACTCAAGAAACTTCTGCTATTCTCTGTCTCTTATCGTCTACTTAGAGGTGATCTCTGTTTGACTTACAAAGCCGTGTCTGATCCAGCCCTGATAGAAATGCTACACCTAAGGAAATCCCAATCCCCCCACGCCACACACCCCAGAGATCACAACCTCATTACCACAATTAACAGAACATGCTGGAGGGAAAGGTTCATCTCCCAAAGACTGCCCATACTCTGGAATAAGCTTCCTGTTCATGTCAAGCAGAGCACCTCGCTGGCCATCTTTAAGAGAAATCTTGATGAGTGGATGGGTAACAGAAAGTTCACCCCAGGGATCACTCCAGTGGCTGTACTGGATAGATGCACTGGAAGCTAGCATTGGACGGCACGATGCCAGGGAACTTTTATGGGCTAGGCTTGTAAAGACTCCAGGGCCATTAGCCTAGTACACACCTGTGAACCTATGAACTGAATTCACTAAATAATGAAAGCCATTTAAGTGTCAGTCTTCCTATCTTCCAGGAAAAGCATGATAACACAAAACATTTTATTCTAGCAACTTTTCTAAGATTACACCAAGTACGCTGCTCCTACCAACCCACCTATAGAACATTAAGAAAAAACAAGAATTTTATTCTCACCAAGTTTCAAAATGAACTTAAGGCATGCAACTGGTCAGTACTAAAAAGTCTCCCCCCTAGATGAAGCAGTAGCATGCTTTAACACCAGATTCCTTGCTATTCTTAACTCCCATGCTCCCAGCTGCTCTATTAGAACCAAAGTTAATATTGTACCATGGCTTTCTAAAGATACCAAAACCAAAATTTCACTCAGAAACAAAGCATGGGCCACCTACCGAAAAACAAAAGCCCCACTTGATCAACTAAGATTCAGACAGCTAAGGAAGGACACCAAAAAATCCATAGCCTTAGACAAAAAGAACCACTACTACCATCTAATGCAAAAACACCAAAACAAACCTCAAAAGTTCTGGGCAGGAATAAACAAAGTACTCCACCCAGGCCAAACTGCCACTCCATCCCCCTCAGCTTCCCAACAAAAATCCCGAGTAGACATTGCTAATAACTTCAACAGCTTCTTCACAGAGACTATCCAGTCTCTAGCCAGCCAACTCTCTCTCAATGGCTCTAATTCTAATGTAGCCACACCCAGTACCTAAACATACTTTACCTTCTAACCTGTTCCTACTCAACTTATTTATGCCCTACTTAAGAAACTAAGACCCACCATACTGGCTGCCAACCTCCTCCCAGCAGACTATCTGCAAAAGGCTGCTGACACCATAGCATACCCCATCTCAATCTGGATCAACAGAGCTATATCTGAAGCTACTGTACCCACTATACGGTAAATCTCCTATGTCATACCTCTCCATAAAGGAGGCAGTTCCACTGAACTGTCAAACTTTAGACCCATAGCTATTCTGTCACCTCTAGCTAAAATTATGGAGAAGTGTGTACACATACAGCTCATGCACTACCTCACACAGAACAAGCTGTTGTCCAACTTTCAGCATGGCTTTACTCCACACCACAGTCCTACTTCTGCCCTCCTCTCTTTCTCTAATGTCATTAGCCATAACCGCAATAATAACAAACTATCCTCAGCACTCTTTCTAGATCTATCCAAGGCGTTTGACATGGTTGACCACAAAATACTTTTAAATACCTTGAGGGCCTTCTCCTTAAACAACCATGCACTCCAATGGTTTCAGTTCTACCTGCAGGGCAGGCAACAGGCAGTCCTATGGCAGGACAAGCTATCATCTCGCCTACCCATCACATTAGGAGTCCCCCAGGGCTTGATACTAGGACCCCTTCTTTTCTCCATCTTTATCAATGACCTTCATTCAGTCTTCCCAGATGCTACCTGCTTTCAATATGCGGATGACTCCACCTTGATTTGTTCTGGCACCTCACCAGCTACTGTATTCACATTAACCCAAAATACCTTCAGTACAGTGGAAAAATGGCTCTTCAATCAACATCTAATCCTAAACCTCAACAAAACTAAGTTGCTTCTCTTCTCCCCCACATGCAGGACCCCCTGCCATCCTTCAACATAACTGCTAACAATGGCACTATCATCTCCTCAGAAGCCCAAACTAAACTACTGGGTGTCATAGTTGATAATCTGAAGTTTGATGTGCATATTAATCAAACTATCAAAACCATTAATAAAAAACTTGGCTCTCTTTACAGAATCAAATATTTCCTTACCCCACTTGCTAGAACTGCAATTGCCCGTTCCCATCTGCTGTCAACTCTTCTCTACGTCTCACCTCTATTCTCCAACTTAAACAAAACAGATCTTAATAAACTATCATCCTGCTATAACCACATTGCCAGATTTGCTACTGGCACAACCTACCAGACACACCACTGTCACAACCTAAATTGCCTAGGATGGCTTGAACTGCCAAGCCTACTGCAGTTGAACCAGTTAATAGTGACACATAAAGTCCTTTACCAACCAGCAAATACACCTGCACTAAAACATATTATCAGCCCCTACACCAGCACCCGGCCACTGCGACCATTCACTAGACTCCTAGTTCAGATATACAAATCCAACTACTCACCTGGGGACTCTCTGTTTGCCAACTCTGTTGGAAAAATATGGAACAGACTCCCAGCTGACTTGACCCTAGAACCCTCACTAACTCAGTTCAAAAACAAACTCAAGAAATACTTCAAAACTCATTGGTTATGTCCTTGCACTAAATCCGACTAGTGACCTCTCTATTTCTTAGGTGCCTTACCTTCAACTACTTCTAACTTTTTTCTACCACTTCATTTCAGGAAGGGTCAATTGTATAACTGCTGCTCAATGTGTCCTAAACCTGAATATAATGTTATGTATGTTTAACTTTGAAAATAATGTTATGTTTTGTAAAGTGTTTTATAATAAGTTAGTACTATATGTGCTAAATGCTGGTATTGCTTATGACTGTAATCTGCTTGAAACTAGCATTTACTAAATGTTCAGTGTGAATTATTATCTTGGAGCTTTTCTCCCCAGGCATCTGCTGAAAATGGACATGTATCCAGTTGGACTATCCCAGTCAACAAATATAAAATAAAAAAATAATAATAAATAATAAAATATACATGCAATGTTTAAAATGTGTCCCTGGTTTTTGGCCTTTGTCTCCCTCCAATAAATTTTGGATTTTTCCCGATTTCTTGTGCTGCATATTTCTTCAGGGGCAGAGAAGTTTAATAAGAATACTTGCTTTTGATGCAGAAGGCTGTGGGTTTTACTCCCACAGTATGTAGATGGATTGTTGATGCTGTACTGTGTTGGTCTTTTAAAGGCTGTGGATGCTGTGGATGCTGCAGACCTGAGAATGTCCTCTTTGATGGAGATACCTAGTAACTGTGAACCTGTTATCAGTTTGCCATCCATTCTCTATTGCAATATTCCTAGCTTATCATTTTTTTAATGTAACATAGGCAATTTATTCCTCAAGGGCAAAAGGCACTTTGTTTGTAGATGAAATATAAAGTTGTCTTCTAGCAGCAACCTCTTCATTAATTACAGATCTCTTTAATGTGGAATTATTTAGATGACTTTTACTTGTGCAGAGATTGTGCATATTTACTGATACTAGTGGGTTGTAGAAGTTTGAGTAGACTTTTATGATGGAAATGTCCTGAACTGGGCAGTTTTGTCATAATTGGGTCAAGCATTTTGCTTCATTGCTTACTGGAAAAATGTTCAAAACAATAAATTTAAAATGTGCTCTAACAAGTGTGCTGTATTATACAAGGAATATAATTTAATACAATCAGGAAGGTGTATCAAAGAACACAAGTATGTTTCATGTGCAAGGGGCCTATGATTTGATAAGAGCCCAAAGGTAATCTCTATCAGCCACTGGCCAGATGCATTTTCTTTGAATGTGAGTTTCAGTTCTGTTTCAATGAATGTGAGTTTCAAGGACAGAGAAGCTTTAATGCTAAGTCTGCTTTCAATGTGAGACTGTATTGCTTTGTTTAGCAGATGTTTATTAGTGTTTGTGCTATAAAATGTAAAATAAAAGTTTTAAATGAAATCCAAGTAATCATTGTAGAAGTAAAGCAGTATGCACATTACAGTGTTTATGGTAAATGGGACAAAATTGCCAAGTAATGGGAAATTGGAATGGCTGCAGGGGGGAGGGCTGTGTATGGGGGAAGGGTGGCAAACTCAAAGACCGCCCCGGATGGCACAAATTCTAGCTACACCACTAATCAGTAGGCTATGGAGAATGACTTTTGGGGGTCCTAGCAAAGTATAATATTCATTTGCTAAGATTAGAATATTACCTATCATTAAATGCCCTACTTTTACCAAAAAAGCCCATATACTGCAAGTCACCAAAACAAAATCCTAAGGTTCATCATCTTCTCCCTTCCCAGTGAAAATCATTGCTATACATTTAAAAAAAATGGCTACCATTTACTACAGGGTCTGGGCCCTCTGGGGCCATATTTTGGTTGTCTGCTCTTGAGTTTGCGTCTGAAGGTTGGTATCCTACAATTCCACTGGAGTGGGTGGAGCTACATAATTATGTATGCAAATGTTATGTTAATCAGCATACCAATTTGTACCTATTTTTCATGGGCCTTTTGTCCAGATTGTTAATGTTTCCAGGTTGAGAGGTATGGTTCTTGAGTTTGCTAGAAAATTCCACCATTATCATATTCTGTGCTGTTACCAATCGGTAGCTGATGCTTTACCTCATTAAGCAGATTAAACCCTTGAATACAGCTCTTCTCTGAAATCACCTGTCTTCTGGTGGCCTGTTACAGACGGACCCACCTCTGTCACTTTGTGGACATTTAACTCTGTGTTACTTGTTCATCAGTACTAATATAGGTGTAGGCTGTACATTTAATCTGTTCAGAAAGATAAATCCTGACATGAACAACTTGATAAGGAACATTTCTCCAAATGAATAACTGCTCCACTGCTCTGTCTATATCTGCTGTTTCATGTGTTGCCGTGACCCCTTGAGAAATATCCTGTTCCCTCCTAGTACTACACTCTATGCCTGTCCTACATTGATCTAATAGTAATCATTCCTTGTTGGTGCCATAAATAGTAAGGCAGCTATCATTGTTCCCATAAGTGAGTCTCCTGTGTAATTATTAAAATGTAGGCAGCATAGTGGTTCAGTGATTTCTATTTAACAGCTCTATGGTCTAGGGTTTAATCCCATTACTCTGTGGTGTTTTCTGTAGTTGGCACAATCCCCCATGTCTGTGTGGGTTTTCTCCTAATATTGCCTTCAGTACCCTTCACTGTGTTGGCTTCAGACAATTCTGAGAGACCAGGGAATAACATCAGCCTCTTTGCTGATGATATAGACAAGTTACACTACTGAGGGGATGGAAGAAAGAGTCTGAGGAAGAATATGGAAAGGCTGAACTAGTGGACAGAAAGGTCATAGCTGTGCTTAAGTGTAGCCAGAGTCCTGTACCTGTGTCATAACAACACTAGGATAAAGTATCTGCCTGGGATATTATGATATGGGGGTGTTGTTCACCCCTAGAGTGTACCACCAAGAGCAGAATGAAAAGACAACAGCAATGTCAAACAGAATGGTGAGGTGTATAGTCAGGGGTGGTGGGATAGACTCCAGAAGCAGAGAAGTAATACTACCATTCTACCTGATCCTGGTCATTCTACACCAGTGTGCAGTGCTGGACCCCTGTGTACATTGGAAGGGATCAGGCAGCTAGAAGAAATCCAGAAAAAAGTGTCAGAAACTGCATGTGATAGAGGGGAGAGGACCTGAACCTGTTCTCACTGGAGCTCAAATGACCAGAAGAGGCATGGGGAGCATGATGTGAATGCACAAGGTCATATCAGGGGGATGTGAAGGGGTCAGACTGAACAGGGCACAGAGGGGTAAGGAGAAGGCACAGGAAGCAGAAGAGAGGGGTTCTGTACCCCCTGGCTCTCCAAAAGTGCTTCTTCATGCAGAAAGTTGTGGACTAATGGAATGGACTCCCAGAATCTGTATTGTGGATGAATGCCACGGAAGCATTCAAAGCAGCATGGGAAAGATGGCGAAAGTTAGGAGTTCAGGGAATTTAGATTGTTAAATGCAATCAAAGGTCAGACTTACATAGGCATATTGTTTAGTTTTGCTATCATGGTAATATAATGTACTTCCATTTCTTTCTCCTTTCCAGAAAACATGCCAACTCATGGCTTATTTTTAAAAAAAATGTTGTTGTATATTCCATTTACTCTTCCCCTTTTTGACTCAGGTCAGGAGAAAGAGCATACAAGAAGGCCAGTTCACTTTTCCAGTTAAATAAAAAAAAAAAGTAAAATAGCTTTTTGCATCACTCAGGATATAACTGATGTGGTCAATAACATTGACTTCTGTGTTAATTGCCATTGTCTGTGCTAAGTTATAACTTAAACGCTGTACACATATCATTCCGTCAGATCACTATTAAAGATCCATTAGTAATTGTGTAGCATATCTAAGTTGGCAGCAATGGCAAAAATGTCTGCCAAGTAACAATATACTCATTGAGGCTATGAACTTAAATCACTTTGGGTATCAAAAATGAGTGCATCATGCAAAAGACAGTTGTAATTTGGGGTGACAAAATATTGAAGCCAGTGTTTTTATGGGTGATGTTCTAGGGTCTCGAATTGGGAGTTCATGAGGAAGGGCATGTCTGTCTTTGCTGTCGTTTTCATTCACCGTCCTTCTGTCTGTATAATTGGTAATTATTCCTTTTACTGTTGTAGGTATGAGGTTATGCAGTTTTGCTGGCTGCAGCCTGAACAGAGACCCACAGCTGATGAAGTCCACCTGCTCCTCACCTACCTGTGCGTTAAGGGAACCACTGAAGCAGAGGAAGAGTTTGAGAAGCGCTGGAACTCTATGAAACCTAATAGTAACCCTGGTGCAGCCCACACTTCTGAGGTTTCTTCCTACCCACTCCTCGAGCAGTTTTCATGTGACAGTTTCCATTCTGATGGAGATGACATATTAACAGTCACAGAAACAAGCCAGGGTCTCAACTTTGAGTACAAATGGGATCACAGTAAATCAGAGCATTTTGCAGCATCCTCAGGGGCTTTGAGCCAAGGTAGTGATCAGTATCGAGACATATACTTTTCATCTAGCTCTACAGGGAAGTTAAGTCTTGGTGTTTCCCCATCCTATTATGACTGCAAACAGGATTCGCAGAGTCTACAAACCCCAGGAGTTGTGCCCGTTTATTGTGGTCCTAGTCCATCAGTAAACAGTGAGTATTATATCCGTATTGAGGAACCCAGTGAGGGAAATGCTGATCTGGATTTTACCATGTGCTCCTACAGCCCAGAGTATGACAGGAGCTCTCCAAATGAATCATCCTGTTGGCATGAGGATGCGAAAAAAGCCAACATGTATGATTCTGATAACAGCCCAACTATATCATTAACCATGGAACCTCTTCTAGGTGACTTTCCCTCCTCCAATATAGATGCTTGGAAAACTAGTCAATACACTGATTTCAAATGCAAAACTGAAGATCAAGACTGTTACCAACAGTCCCCTGTGGATGGTGCTAGCCAACATTTATTAGATGAATTATCTGAGGAGAGTGAAGAATGGATCATATCAGGTCTCAAAAAAATGACCTCTTTTGAGGAGTCACTTGGAGTTTCTCCATCAGTAATATCTGCACACAGAAATCATGATGAAGAACTTGAAAACACTAAGGATGATCTTGATCTTGAACACAATATACTGACTGCGCACTCTGTAGAACAAAAGCTGCTAAAAACTACCACCGAGGGCCTAAAAAATAAACAGAGGAATGAAAGTGAAGAACTCTGCCATTCTGTGACTGTAGATATTGGTGCCGAGGATGCATCTGAGAATTCTCTGCAAAGAAAGGGAGACACTGAATCTCACCTTTCTTGTGTAGAGACAGGAATGCAGGTGCAAAGCAAATATTGGACCTCTAATAGCTCGTCAAACAATAACATCATTAGCTGTGCCACATGGTCAAGTGACCCGTCAAGTAGTAATATGTGGTGCTATAAAAATACAAAGATAGGGAGTTTCAGTGGATATTGTCCAGAGTCTCTGGAGTCAGCACCTTGGCCACATACGGAGATAGGTAGCTTAGCCACAGTTCTGGAGAAGAATTCTATAGTAAATGATCTTACATTATCAAAGTACCAGGCTTCTGATGATAAAAATGTGCAGCTCTATCAGAATGACAGTAGCTTTTTCTTCAATAAAGAACATTATTTATATCCAGATGCAGAGGGTTTAGGTTCATCTAATCTGAGATACAGTGTTGAGAAGGATAGCATAGTGCATACAGAGGCCGTCAACAGATTCCATATCTCTAAGAGCTTAGAGTTTGTGGAGCCTCTTACTGGAGCTGTGGTCCAGAATACACAGTATGTGAAACCCAAACAGGCCTGGACTACAACAGAGAAGGAAGAATCTGAACACAATACCCCAGCAGTATGTAATAAAGACGATATTCAGTTAGAAATGCAGATGGAAGGGGCATGTAATGCTACCCATGTTTCAGATTCTACTAGGGTTAATAATCTCAGTCACTTTGATCCTGAAAAAGGTACTAATCTATATAGTGAGACAATAGGGGTTACAGAAAGTGGGCAAAAATGGGAATCATCTGACTCTGTGACGGATGATTTTTCCTATGACCACAGGTACATCGATCCAGGCAAGTCTTCTGAAGTTGATACTACCAGTCCTTGTGAGCTTTCTGCACAAGGAGACGTTAGTGTTATAGCTGAATTTGATGGGAAATCAGATAAGACCCTCTCCAGTGTAAGCCTAATAGAAACTGATGATTGTAGTGATGAAGATATTACTGACATCACATCTGGAGTTTTTGTTGACTTCCCCAGTGATTACAATGAAAGGAGTGACGTAACCCCATCTTTCAAGTCATTGCAAAAACAAGTAGGAACACCTGATTCTCTGGACTCCCTTGATATTCCATCTACAGCAAGTTCTTGTGATGTTTTCATCCCTGCAGGATATAATTCTTCCAGTCAACCGAAAGCACTGGATAGTGGGTATGATACCGAAAACTATGAATCACCAGAATTTGTCTTAAAAGAACCACATGATGCACGAGAGTCTGATAAAATGAATGACATAAGTGCACCTAGCAGCCTTTTGGTGGCTGAAGAAAGCGTCCTTGGCAGTACAGTGCAGATAAGTTCACCTCAAAGTACGGAACATCATGACCTGAGCCAAAAGAATCCTTACAGAGACTCTGCCTATTTTTCAGACTATGATGCAGAAACTGATCGTTTTTCGAAAGATGATCTGGAAAATGACCTTTTACTATTTCAAGCAGCTTGTGGAATAAAGCCACCTGAGATGCCTGATCTGCAACAAACCTGTATGCTTCCAGAAAAGTCTAGTGTCATTGCAGAAGGACCACCCACAGAATGTGAGCCCTCACTGGTATTTTCTACTGCATTAGTTAATACAGAAAGCAAGCAAGGTCTGCTTGATGAAACCAGTGATCAGCAGGTTTCTACACTGGATGTTCAAGTCTCACTCATACAGGGAGTACATGTAGCAACAGAGGAGATCACTCCAACTCCTTTATTAGCTGAAAAGTTATTGAATAAAAGTGTGGAACTGGAAAGTATTGCCATTTCTTTAAAGAGCTCTCAGGATTTAGTGGAAGACCAGTGTGTGGAATATTCATCAATGTCTAGTTTTCCTGAACCCATGGACAGTATAAATCAGACTAAGCTGTGTTTGTCTGTTGTACAAGAATCTAAAATGGAAGATGTGGACAGTACCTCACAGACCCTGTTAGATCGTACAAGACTACCTGACAGCAAAACTGATGAGGTAGTCTTGTTTCAACTTACTGAATGTGTTGAAAGCAGGGAATGTGTTGAAAGCAAAGACCAGGGAGTGGCTCTATCTGAGAATTCTCAGAATGATATCCAGCAGTTATCTACAGGAAATGATGAAAGTTCTGGAAATGTCCACATCTTTAAACCTCAGGCTGTACAACTGTCATTACCTCTGCAATTAAAAAACTTAAAAAAGGAAGGCAGGTACCCAGTTACAGATGGAGGTGGGGGGGATGATGCAGATGAGGAAGATGAGGATTCTGATGACAGTGATGATTCTGATGAAGAACTTTGCTGCTACAATATTCAGGAGCAGAGTGAGGAGAGCGAGGAAGAGGTTCCTGCTATGCCTATTGTAATTATAGAAACTCCAAATAATAAGAACCTTCGAAGCCTTTTAAAAATGCCCAGCCTTATGTCACAGTCCTTCAGTGAAGAATTGGACAGGAAAAAGAAAGCTGTGTCCTTCTTTGATGATGTTACAGTTTATCTATTTGATCAGGTATGTCTAATTTTTGTTTTCTCAGAGAAATGAAATGCAGCTTCTCATTTTTTTTCTGTCTCTAAGTAGAATGGGAGAATGTTAAACCATGTCTAACTGCTTAAACAAGTCATGTCTGTGGATAGCGGCATCATCTGACTACACATGATATACAGAAACGACACAAGAGCTACTGTAATCTTTGAAGAGGGAGGATAATAAAGGTCGCTCTCATACTCTGTTCATTTCTTGATTCTCATTTCATGATTTTCATTTAATAATTGTCAGAATATAAATATTAGTAAGTAATGAGCAATGACAGTTTGTGGTTGTTGGTTTAAATGTTGACGTGATCGTGTATATCACATTAAATGTTTTAATTTGACCCTAACCTCTTTCACAATAACTCTTTACTTGAAACCACAATATAATTAAACTCTTATTTTACAGATAGTATAACATCTCTAACCAAGGATTCCCCAACATCTAATCCTAATCCTGCCCAGCAGCCATGTATTACCACATCCACTTTCAACTTTAAACCTGTGCCCACATCCTATATAAAACTACTTTAAACAAACTCAAACCAGGCTCTACTTCAACCAATAACCTTCCAAGAGAGTACCTTAAAGTAGCAGCCAACAGCATTGCCTACTCTGTCTCAGTCCTTATAAATAGGACAGTCCAGGAATCCCACATTACATCTTTCTGGAAAAAGTCACACATTATCCCTGTGCACAAAGGCGGAAATTCAACAGACATCACTAATTTTAGACTTGTAGCAGTCTTATCCCCCTTTTCCAAAATATTGAAAAATGTATTCAGAAAATAATTGCTAAACTATCTCCTACATGAAGAACTCCTATCCCCCACACAAAATGGCTTCCATCCCTCTCCCTCCCATAGTACTAACACTGCACTTCTAACTAACATAGATACTGTCAGTACAGCTAGAGATAATGGCAAACTAGTCTCCTTCTTATTTCTAGACTTGTCTAAAGCTTTCAACACACTTTGTTACAGTGAACTTCAACTTCAAATGTCTCCATTGGGTCTCTCTCAGCCCACTCTTCTATGGTTCAAAAGCTACCTGTCCAATAGGTATCAGTCAGTAAAATGGCACTCCACCCTCTCTCCATGCCTGCCTGCCAATCACCATTGGAGTAACATAAGGCTATATCCTTGGTCCCCTCCTCTTTAAAATTCTCGCCGACACCCTCCACACATCCACGCAACAGGTCTGCCTAATACAGTATGAAGATGACGCCACGCTCATTTGCAAATCTGACAAAGTGACACACCTCCAAAAAATTACTCAGGAAGCACTCACTACTCATGCTCCTCAGCCCTAGAAAAAATTACTGCTTTTTCCCCAAATCCCTCTCTCGTGAAAAAACAAAATTTGAAGTCTTTTCTTTCTTGATAATGCAACCATTGAAGTCAATTCTCTTAGTAAATTATTAGGGATGATAGCAGATTATAATTTTAAATTTGACCTGCATATATGAAATTGCATAAGAAAAACTCATCAAAAACTAGGAAAGATTTATTGAGCAAAGAATTTTCTCACTGACACAACTAAAACTACACTTGCCACCACTTATCTCCTCTGCAGACTTGTTTATGGTGCTCCCATCTTCACTAGCCTTCACACATCATAAAAATCAAAACTTGAACAGTGCTATAACAAAGTTGCTAAATTTGCAGCAAATACCCCATTCAGAGCCCAAAACTGTATATCACTAAAAGGCCTAAATTGGTTAGAACTAACCCATCAACTAACATATACACAGCTTATCACCTATAGAATTATCCAGAATCCATCTGCTTAACCAGCAGTACATAACATTCTACATAACTACATTCCTAGTCAGTCATTACAATCCAGTGACCAAAAATTTCTGTCTGTCCACAAACCACTCAAATCTGCTTGGCATTGTTTGTACTTGTACCATGTTGCTAAGGCCTGGAACTCCTTATCTCTATCGATAAGGTCAGTACCCTCCCTCCCATCCTTTAAAACTATTCTGAAAGACTTCCTAGCCAAAAGCTATCAATGTTCTTGCTCAACACCAGGATAAACTATATTTCTAAATGTGGACACATATCTGCTCATACCTTACATCTCCTTACTCTCACTTGTTCATTCACTTTCTGACTTCTATCACTCTCTCCCCCCTGATTTTCTTTCTAAATATACCATAATCCTGTTTTTCTCTCACTTCATATTGCAATTCCTGATTGTATTATACTAAGTTACTTTTAATTTCTATGTAAACCGGAAACATTTCTTTAACTATTAAATCATTGTCATATAACTTGTATCTATTCTTAACCAATGTTTTCATATTATGTTTAATTTGGTGTAATTATTTAAACTGTAGTCGTTTTTTGTATTATTTTTAAAGACTGTAAAATTATTATTCTTAAAATGTTTTGTAATACTTTGGAGCTTTTCTCCCGGGGCCACTGCTGAAAATGGGTTCCTACCTAATCAGCTTTCCTGGTAATTAAATATCAAAAAAATCAAATAAGTAAAAGCCCTTTCTAGGGAGGAACTTATCTGTGTTTAATCAGTCAGATGGTAATTTAGACTGTATCCATGTAGTTAGGAATAGCCATAACTATGAAAATAGCACCATGGCAAACCCAGGTGGAATTCACAAATAGTCCCCTCTCTGTTGCTTTTTACTATACATCTGCATCAGACATAACATTTCAAGGCCAACACCCTCTGAGTTCAGCAGTGTTATTTCAAGTGTTAAATTGAAATATTCCCATTAGAGCTGCCTTTCATGTTGACTTCTTTTTCTGTCTCTGTCTGTCCTTCGTCTTCAGTTCTACCCTTCCCACTCATCCCTAAACATGTGTTAAAATATATCACCACTTCTTTTCCTTCTTCTGCTATAGCATGCCCAACTTTCTAAATTATTGCCCATACTACCCCGAGCCTTCTGTATCATGCACTGTTTAGGCAGTTTTGTGCTGTATGTTTTACCTTAATCTGAGTAGTGTCCTGAACCATTCAGATCATTTTAAATGTGGGCTCACTCATACCTTGCACATGGTCTCATCATATACACCTCATGGTGTAAACCTCAACAGCTTACTGTCCTGAACTACTTGCCTTATATAGCATGATCCAGCTTAGAGGCAGTTATTACTGCCAAATCCCATTCCTCTTCTATTCTGCTTAGGTCATCCCATGAAGGCTGTCAGTTTGATGGATGCCCCCCTTCAAAAATGGGTAGCTGCCGATTTATCCACAGTGCAAGGCACCTCCGCTCTGTCTCTTTCTCTCCCTCTCTAGAGACTCACATGTTAGTTACTGCTGTACCAGTTTTGGTGTTTTCAACATCTAAGCTGATCTTGCTGTTCACATCCATTATAATACATGGTGCTTGTTGCTTATGCTCCAAAACTAGAAAAAAATAACATTGTCAAGCTTTGATGTATGGAACTTGCTATAGGAGAAACTTGTTATAATCCATTTATCCATCCACAACCCGTATTTCCCTATTTTTGCTTATGAGGTCGGGGTGTTACTTCAGCAGTAACAATCATCTAGAACCAAGCTTTATACCACCAGGTAGCTAGCTCTGCCACTGTCGTTCTTCCACACCACACACTCCCATGCACACTCACACAGATGGTCAGTTTAGAGTGTCCAGTCCACCTACTGAATGTGTTTGGAATGTGGGAGAAAACCAGAGTGCATGGAGGAAACCCACTAAAACACAGGGAGTACATGCAGACTCCACAAAGAAGGAGCCCAAGCTGAGAACTGAACCAGGAAACCTCTTGATGTGAAGCAATAAAGTTATCCGATGTGCCACTGCGCTACCCGTTAACCTTATTATAAGGGAGGCCCAAATGTTGTAACACAAGACAGCCAGAACAGAACTACATCAAAACCAAAAGGTAGCCTTAGAAACTGTTCACACACTTCATGCTTCTACACTTTTGTTTTCTATTTCTGTAGCACCTGTGGTGCCTCTTTCAGTTTACAGACTTTAACAAAAAGAACTTGTAAGATATAGACAGGAGATATGATACTGCCCTCGAATCTCTATAATTGGAATGGCTTCACATTTCTTGTCACAGAAAGCATAGTGCAAGGCATTAACAGTCAACATCACTGCACACCTAAGGCAGACAATAATAATAGATTAAAGATCAGGCATGCAATTACTGTTCCTAGTATGTAACTCCCCTCCCTCTTATATGAGAAATGCTTAGTTTTTTATTATTGCAGCATGCCATTAGATGCCCCCAAACAAGAAAAAAGAAGACTCGCTAAAGAGTCTCAGTTAGTCTTTGTGGAGGCTTATGAATGTATGTCATTCTTCTGTTGGTTTCCTGTTGCTGTTACTCAGCACAGCTGAAGGTGTAAGGGGGGACCACTTGAACTCTGCACATCAGTGTCCAGTGGTGACAATAATGGCTCTAAATGAGGAACAGGAACAGTAACAACAAGCAGCACATGGTTACGGTTGGCAGTACTCAGTCTGGATTTTCCTATCTGATCAGCATGGCACTACCAAACAATGCCAGTGGCAACCTGCACTTTGTAGAACACAGATTACAACTCCAACCCTTTTACAGTTTCCAGTGTAATTCTTGGCAAGGACTGTCTATTCAATAATACAGGTAAATGTAGCCATTTTTGTTGTTTTTTGTCTTGCTTGATTTGTGAAGTGTAGCATAGTCTGTTTAAGGTTTAGCAACAGTAACTCCAATCTTGAATGAAGGGGATATTCCATTAACAGCATGTCTGGGTCTGGTCATTTGTGGCTTGAATAGCATGTTAGTACATGGACAAGAAATTAGCCATCTTTTGATAGTGGGTAAGCTTGTCATTTGCAAAGGCTCAACATGCTTGTTTAAGGCTTTGCGCAAACATTCCGGTATGCTCCTTGGTTGCTCGATGGCAGAGGGCAGATGTAAAATGTTAAATGTCATTCTTTATGAAGCAATGTCGGCAAGTCATCTGCTATAAACTGATGGTCATTGTCCCTGTACGGTTCTGGCAAAAAGGATCTCTAAGTGGATCATTGATGTGACCAGAAGTAAAAGTCATGGCAAAGACTTCTGGCCATTTAGAGCATGCTTCACCTACCACAAAAATGTCATTCCCACGAATTTCCCAGCAAAATCAATATGGATCTGCTGCCAGAGTGATGTAGGCCATTCCTGTGAATGAAGTGGTGCTTATTCTGGACCATCTAGTAATCAGTATGTTCTACTGCCCACTCTTCTGTTTTTGATCAGTTCTCAGCCACCCCATGTAACTTCTAGCTAATGCCTTCATTTTCAGTGCTCCATGAAGATCTTGATGATGAACTTCTTCTTACATTCAAGGTCTTAATGTAGTTGAGTCCTTAACCCCCACATCACACAACTAGCACTTAAGGTAAGTTTGTCCATCCATCTTGTGTCACAGTATGCTCTCTTGAAGGAGAATACATCCATTGCTCCCCCTCCCTCTCATTTACCCCTCATAGCCCCAAAGGTAAACAAGACAAACCATCAACATTGGCTTGATGTGCAGTACATTTGTATTCAGTCGTGTATTGGTGTCCACCCAGAAATAATGCCCATCACTGAATTTGGGCAGCTAGTATTCTAGGAATTCCTTTTTGTGAGCTAACAATGGAGACCAGTGGCTGGTGGTATGGTTGTATTTAGCAAGCATAAATCCATACTAGGTATTGATTAAATCTGTTGACATCCCTCACAAGATTTCCTGCCACTTCATCAATTTTGGCATGTTTGTTTTCCCAGCTGCAGACAGGGACTGTGAAGCAAACCATATGTGCCTCTCAGTGTCATCATCTATGACGTGTAACACCACTGCTGCCAGTACCATAAATAGGAAGTGACACATGCCAGCTTCACTGGAAGGGATAGTTTATAATGCATCAAGACTGTGTCTGATGTAATCAGCCTCAGTGCCTCAGAAAATGAATGTTCATGTTCCGTAAAACTTTTCCTTGGTCTAGCAGCTTGTAGCAGCTTATTTAGAAGATGCAACTTGGTTGCCATTTTTGGAAAAAAACATAATGTAATACTTCACAGACCCCCACCCCAAGGAAAGTATTAGTTGTGAAACAGCTTGTGATCATGGATCCATTAGCAGAACCATATGTTGTTTCTGGTACTTATGCAGTTCTTGGGCATCTATAATGAACCCACAGTACGTGACACTGGGCTTCAAGAACTCACATTTGTCCCACTTTGCTCTTAGCGTATCCATTCCAAAATGTTTCAGGACTCTTACAAAGTCGTCTGAGTGATCCTCATCAGTAGCTACAATAACAATGATTTCATCAATTAACAGCAGACTCCAAACACCCCCTGAAGGACATGAGCTACTGCCAAATTGCTAGGGCAGAAGCTACCCTAAACACCAGTCAGTTGTAAAGGTAGAGCCCATTGATTGTTAGGAACACCTCTGCCTCTTATTCCATCCTCCACTGGAGGCGGCATCAGCTAAATTCACCATTGAAAACCATCACCCAGGTGACAGATTGACTGTTGATTGTACTGCTGGAATAAGTGTGACTTTAAAATCTCCACACAGTCTGACTTACTATCCATCTTTACTAGAGGAAATGAGTTACCCATTGTCTCCAGTCCACTGTAAAAAGTATTCCATCTGCTTCCAGCTGATCCAACATCTTTGTAACCAATGGCTGGATAGCATAAGGTACTGAATGTCAAACCGCAGAGACTCATTCTCCTTAAGTACAGTTTTACCCTTAATGTGTCAAAGGGTACCAATGCAACTTTTTATTAGAAGGGCAGCATCTCATAGTATCAATTGCAGTTTTTCCTCAGGGCACTGCAATGCAACAGGTTATACCTGAAGGATCTTTATCTTTTTGCAGTGAGCTCTCAGCTTTTTTAAGTCACAACCCCATTCTGTATTCGGATCATAAGATCGTAGGAGGTTATGTGCAATTTAACACTTCCCGTTTGCCATTATATTCCGTTGTCACAGGCTGCACCCCAAGAGGCATAACTGTTTCACTAGTGCATGTTTTAATGAAAACTGAAGCGAAATTTGATTTTTCATTACTGGGAAATGCTTTCTAGCTATTTAGAGACATTACCAAAAACAGTGACCCTGTATCCAACTCCATTTTGACTAGTTGGCCATTTAACTTTGCTGTGAGTCGAACCTCTTCTTGTCTAACCTATTTATCCTGAATAACTGTAGACTGAACAATACATTTGCATTATCATTTTAGAGAGTTTTGTGACATTATCTGCATTTTTCTTTACACTAATGCCCGTTTTATTTTTGTGCTTTACTATTACTGCAAACTCTTTGACTATGGCCAATTATATAGCATTGTCTGCACTCCTCATGTTTGAATTTACAGCAGGAAGGAAGATGGGACTTGGCATCCACAAAGATTGAACAGCTTATGATTTGTACTTTTTACTTCCACCATTTCCTTTACATTATTAATTTTAATTCCATCTTATAACTCCAGCATGGCTGCAGCCACAACTTCCATTAAAGTTACAGTCTTCACTACCTGAAGAACATTAAATTGGCATCAGTTAACAATGTATTTGTATTTTTTAGCATGATTCCACATACCAAATGACAGAGCATCATTTAAGCCATTTCCAAACTGACAGTTCCAATATTTTTTTTCATTTCTGCCACATCATCTACATTCGTCTCTCCCTCATTTTGATTGTGCTTGTAGAACTTGCAATGTTCCGCAATTAACAATGGCTTTTAGTGATAAAAGGTCCTGTATCACTCGTACTAACTCATCAAACACTTTGTTAACAGGCCTGTCAGGAGCAGCCAAACTACACAGAAGACAATATACTTTTGCCATCATGGCACTGAAGTAACACAAGAACATGTTCATTGTCAGCTATATCATTCACAGCAAAGTACTATTGCAGCCTCTCAAAATGTCTGCCCCAGTTTTCTGCAGAACTATCAAGCACATCAGTCTTGCTTATATGCATCATGTCTTCGGACACCAGCTATGAGTGTTTGCACTCTTACCTCAGGTTCTGTTTTTTTAACAATTGCTGAGTGACTCAGTGCTGTAGTATTCCACATTCGCCACTGCTATAGTGACATGTTTGGTTTGCAGTGACTAACAAAAAATATTAAAGAAGCGGGCAAGATGTGCTCATGGTTCTTGATTCTCCTTTCATAGCAAAGCTTCGCTGTCCTTGCAGGAAGCGTAGTGTATGACAATACAAGCCAACATCGCTGCACAATAAAAGAGTATAGATCAAACATGCATACTGCTCTTACTAGCAATACACAGCATGCACTTTCTTAAGAACTTTTAAAGCTGTTGGCTAAGTACAGATCTATTTTGCATGTGGCTGCCATGTGTGTGGCAATGGTAGGTGTGCTAGAGTTTTAAAGCTGTTATAGCTTACACTGCCACATATTTTCTTACAACTGGTAATAAATTAGGGCTGCCAAAACTTCACATTAATTAAAAAACATGACTGGGTCTTCACTTATAGCTATTTGTTAATGTGTTCTTGAAATGCTTTCAAGAAATTCACCTCTTGAACTTAGCTCCTGAGATTGATTTCTTGAATGCATTTCACAAACACATTAGCAGATTGGTTAGGATCAACAACTTGATCATAACATATGATGAAAAAGCTAGGTCACCTGATGGCCTAGGCAGGGACTGGCACCCACTCAACCCAAAACTGAGGACCAACAACAAAAAAAGGTCTTCCAGAAGAATACAAAAAAAAAACAGACTGCTCTGAACTGTAACCGCTGTAACTGGGGCAAGCTTCTTGCTACAGTTGCTGAGCTCCTAACTACAATTGTACATACAGTGTCAACACTAATTTAAGAAGATTAAATGAACTGTAGTACATTTGCCCCCCCCCCCCCCCCAAACTGCTGATCGCATCCCCAAAGAGCTTGCACCTGCCTCATCCAAGTTATGGATACAAATATAGTTAGGTCAACTGGTCCCATCACTGAACCCACTGGCTGTTGATTGGCTCTGTCTTTTCTCCTAATATTTCCTATATATCAACTTCCCTGATGCTTCCAGTAAGCTAGACAGTTTCCAGTTCTTTCCATTTTTGACACAATGCCATACCCTTCAATTTTTTACCAGTATTTTGTGAGACACAGTGTGAAAAGCCTTGTTGAAAGTAAGATTGCATCCACAAAGATCTTCTGCAGTGTCCAAATTAGTGCCTATTCACAGAGATGGAGCAAGCTCGACTGGCAAAATATCTTATAGGTTCATAGGTTTACAGGTTCATAGGAGGTTACTAGACTAGTGGCCCTATAACCTTTACAGGTCTAGCCATGTTAACCCCAAGTATCCCCATTTGTCCTTTTTGGGTAGTTCACAGAACAAATTTATGAACAGAGCAGGTCTGTGATCAACACCAACTATCCCTGTCCATGCAGGACATGGGTACCACCCCCGGGGCGAATTTCCGGTCTCCCATCCAGTTATCTAAATTGTGTTTGAATAAGGTCAGTGATGAGCTCTGTTTTACATGAATAGGAAGTCTATTCCAGAGAAACAGCAGTCTCTGGGCAACATATCTGTCTCTCCAGCATGTTCTGTTGATGTCACAAGTTAGGTTGAGATCCCTAGACTGAGTGACTCTTGTGCCATTTGACCTGTGGATGTGCATCATTTCCATTAGGGCAGGGCTGGAGATTGCCTTATGGGCCAGGCACAAGTCACCTCTCAGCAGCCTATAAGATACAGAGTAAAGTGACAGGGCTTTCAGTGTGTCCATGTAGGTTATGGTTTGGACTCCCTGTAGTTTCTTAGTGAAAACCTCTGAGGTGTCTCGAGCTGATGCGGGTGTCTGGTGAGGTACATGCAAAAGGGTGCATTATACTCTGTTAGTGTTCTGATAAGAGTCAAGTACAGTGGAGTTATAACATCCCTTGACCTGGATGCTATGCCCTTGCTTATGAGGTGCACTACATAGAAGGCTTTCCTTATCACTGTGGAAACTTGGTGGACAAAATTCAGATTGCTATCAACCTGTGCTTCCAAGTTTCACACCACTGAGTTGTAATTGAGGTGGATGCTGGTAATATTGTAATTTGTAGAGAATCACGTTTTGCTGAAGGGAATAATAATGCATTTTTTGCATTTAGTTTTAGACCATGGCTTTGGCACCAATCATTTGTTTGTGTTAGCCCTTCTTGTAATGTGTTGACATTACTGGGGGACTCCCAGTTTGCAATCATCAGTGAACTTGGTGAGCCAAAAGCTGTCTGCTTTGGCCTGGACTTCTGAGAAATAGATGCCAAACAGTAAGATGGCCTGCACATATGCCTGTGGTAATCCACTGGTGACGGGTCTACTGCTGGAGGTGGAGTCAGCAATTTTGACAGAGTGTGTTCTGTTGGAGAGCTGGTTGACTACCCATCTAGTAATGTAAGGCTTAACCCTATCTGGGAGAGTTTCAGAATGATGCCAGAGTAGGGAATTGTGTTGAAAGCTTTGGTGAGGTTGAGATAGGCAGTATGCACTGCCTTACCTTCGTCCATGGCTTTGGTGACTTTTTCAAATAAGTCCATCAGGTTTAATAAGCATGATCTACCCTTCGCAAAACCAAACTGGGTCGGGTCCAATGTTTAGAGGTCGCCTATGTCCTTCCTGATAAGGTCCATGATAATTCTTTCCATGGCCTTGCAGATGAGGCTGGTTAGACTTATGGGTCTGTAGTTCCTAGGATCAGTTGATGGCCCCCCTTTGTGCAAGGGAATTACTGTTGCTGTTTTTCATTCTGCAGGAATATAGCCAGTTCTCAAGCTATGTTTAAAGAGAATGCCAATTGGGTCTACTAGGTCTTGTTTTAGTAAAGTTTAGTAAACAACCAAGGATATTATCTAGTCCCTGTTTGGCCTTGGTGAGTGCAGAGATGACCTGTTGTCTAGAGATAGTAGGCAGAGGGCTGGTGTGAGATATGGTAGGTGGAGATAGGGGGGATGAAGTTTGCACTGAACCTGTCAGCCAGCAGGTTGGCGATTTCTTCCGGTGTAGTATGAGTGATCCCATCTACAACCAGTTTAGCACATAGCTGTGCATTCCCTTTTAGACTCTGAATGCAGTTAAAGAATGCCTTATGATTATCCATGGCTAGGGATAAGATGTTAGTTTCGTAATTTGCTTTAGAAGACTTTACAAGATTTCTGATTTTCTTGTTTAGGTTTATAAGGGAACTCTTCCTCTACAGAGTGTTATCCTTCTTGCTTTTATTTATCTGTTGTATGAAGCCATGCTATTGGCCATCAGCAAGATAATTCCCATCCAGGAACTACAGTCATCTGATGTGTAGAGCCTTTTGCATGCCCTTTTCCTGAATAGAAGACTAACCGGCCTGTACTCAGCCATTGTCACCAGTTTCTGGTTTTCAGCATCACTCTTTTTCTAAACAGTTTACAACATTTTTCCAGAGGTTTACCAATCACTATGACAACACTTTTAACTCCAAGAAAGCAGTTTATCTGACCCTAGTGCCTATGTCCTAATTGATGCATAACTTTTTTCTCCACTTCATGCAAAGTTTTTCTTCTTTGTGCTATTTTGGCCTGCTGGCACTCAGCTTTGTTGCTCCTGATTAACCGAGACTGGTTGTATAGTGTAGAGTATATTAACCTAGAGGCACAAAGGTTCTTACTAGGTCATTGATCTGTGAGGATCTCAAGAATCCTAGCTTTACATTTCCATGGTAGTTTTAGCCCATATAGTTTACATGTAAATAACCAAGAGGTGGGCAGAACAATAATATGGTGGGACATTAGGGCAGCCATGACACTAACAAGGCTGCCTGGTATGTTGCAGGCTTGAGTTATATACCGGAATTTATTTTGTTAAAGATACCAACATTTTCTATAGAAAGTCAAATGTGCATGTTATACAGCTCAGGAAGCTCCTGCCTGGTGCCCTGCAGAGTTCTACAGCAGCAGAGAGACACAAGAGAGACTTTGGAGGGATTAAGTATAATTTTTCTGCACTTTCTTGCTGCCTTTAGCTAATTCCGCCTAAAACACAGATTTTCTAGAGTTTCTGTGATTTAAAAAGCTTGTTTCAGCTACATATTATACTTATTTTACTGCCTGCACTTTAGTAAAGTCGTTTTTTGTGTTTAAATTACCTGTTTGACTTGTAGACTACACACTCAAGTGTCATAGCCATTTCTGTGAATTTAAAGTGTATTTTCTTTATTGTATCTGCTTTATTTCCTGAACAAAACAAAAAAACAAACTTGTTTTCCCGCCTTTCTAAGCTAGTATAGTCCAGTTTTCAGGTTAGTGCTGAATTCAGGGCTGTATTACAAGTTTCTGTATTTGCCCATACCTTACTTGGATAGAAGGAAGTTTCTCTGTTCACTGTGAGAGAGGAGCTTTGAGCAGCCTATCTGTCCCTGGAGGAGTGATTTCAACCCAGAAATTAGTAGTTTATTGGTCATTTTGGGCTAATTTCTATCTCTCATTTCCCTGCTATAAAACCCGTATTTGCAAGGTTTTTGTACTAGTATACAGCTCAGCAAGCTCCTGTCTGGTGCCCTGCAGAGTTCTACAGCAGCAGAGAGACAAAAGAAAGACTTTGGAAGGATTAGATGTTATTTTTCTGCACTTTCTTGCTGCCTTTAGCTAATTCCATTTAAGACACAGATTTTCTAGAGTTTCTGTGATTTAAAAAGATTGTTTCAGCTACATATTGTACTTATTTTACTGCCTGCACTTTAACAAAGTCGTTTTTTGTTTAAATTACCTGTTTAACTGTTGTAGGCTACACACTCAAGTGTGATAGCCATTTCTGTATATTTAAAGTGTTTTTTTATTGTATTTGCTTTATTTTCTGGAAAAAAAAAACAAAAAAACAAAAAAATATACTTCTTTTCCCGCCTTTCTAAGGTAGTATAGTCCAGTTTTCAAGTTAGTGTTGAATTCAGGGCTGTGTTACAAGTTTCTGTGTTTGGCCATACCTTACTTGGATAGAAGGAAGTTTCTCTGTTCACTGTGAGAGGGAGCTCTGAGCAGCCTATCTGTCCCTGGAGGAGAGGTTTCAGCCCATAAATTAGTAGTTTATTGGCCATTTTGGGCTAATTCCTATCGCTTTCATTTCCCTGCTATAAAACCCGCAATTGCAAGGTTTTTGTGCTAGTATACAGCTCAGCAAGCTCCTACCTGATGCCCTGCAGAGTTCTAAAGCAGCAGAGAGAAAAAAGAGAGACTTTGGAGTGATTAAGTATCATTTGTCTGCATTTTCTTGCTGCCTTTAGCTAATTCCACCTAAAACACAGCTTTTCTAGAGTTTCTGTGCTTTAAAAAGCTTGTTTCAGCTACATATTGTACTTATTTTACTGCCTGCACTTTAACAAAGTCGTTTTTGTGTTTAAATTACCTGCCTGTTTAACTGTTGTAGGCTACACACTCAAGTGTGATAACCATTTCTGTGCATTTAAAGTGTTTTTTATTGTATCTGCTGTATTTTCTGAAAAAACAAAAAAATGTACTTGTTTCCAACCTTTCTAAGCTAGTATAGTCCAGTTTTCAGGTTAGTGCTGAATTCAGGGCTGTGTTACAAGTTTCTGTGCTTGCCCATACCTTACTTGGATAGAAGGAAGTTTCTCTGTTCACTGTGAAAGAGGGAGCTTTGAGCAGCCTATCTGTCCCTGGAGGAGTGGTTTCAGCCCAGAAATTAGTAGTTTATTAGCCATTTTGTGCTAATTTCTATCTCTTTCATTTCCCTGCTATAAAACCCACATTTGCATGGTTTTGTGCACTGGGTAGCGCCTGTTAGCTAGAGTATAACTATTCCCGGCTCCACAAAGTCTACTTTTCAATTTTTCCCTTGGAACTAGACAAACGTTCAACTTAAACACTCAAGCCATTCACTTCTCATCCCGGCACTTGCTCAAAACACATATCAAGCACTAATAAACCTTAGCACTAGACCCCCCCTATACTGTAGAGAAGGACAAGGCTCTCTGTTCGACCTTACCTGCCATTCAGTAAAACAGTTCACTGTACCTATCCAGGCATGTCCAAAGGGCTGTTTCAGGTGTACTCTCCGGTCCAACTGGTGAATCTAGGCATTTTGAGGCAATGTTACAATTGCCTACCGGTCCAACTGGTGAATCTAGGCATTTTGAGGCAATGTTACAATTGCCTCATGTACACAGACAACCCTCTCCTCCTTCCACCAAACACTAATACATGCGAGAGATGCAATTATACAGCCAAACTGGAGGCTGAGCTCTCTCACCCAAGACTGGACCAGGCAGTCAAGAGGCAAAGGGAATTACTTGCATCACACCACCAGTCTAACATAGACCTATGAAACCAGCATCGGCAAAAAACACACATAAATACATGAAAACATACTCAGAGGCTCTAAATAAAAATCTGCAAAAGCAAAAGAGACCTCCAAAGCAGACATCCAAGCAACCTCCACCCCCCAACACAAACCATGAAACACATACTTCACAAAACCAATTTGCCACACAATCACAGCCCTTAAGGCAAAATAACATACCCAACACACTAGTAATAGGTGACTCTATAGTCAGGCACACTGATGTCCCACTCACTAGGCTGAACAAGGAGAAGGTTACTGTTAGCTGCCTGTCAGGTGCCAGGATCCACCACATAACACAAGAACTCAGGTCACTCCAGAACTAGTACAAATATGATTCTGTCATTGTCCATGTTGGTGTGAATGACCTGAGTCGTATCTCCCTGGACTACATGAAAAGAGACATGGAGGAGCTCTCTGATCACGTAGCCCAGGCTGGTATGACCCTGACCCTGAGTAGCATCTTGCCCTCACTAAGAATGATACCACAGTATAGAGAAAAAATTATCAATTTCAACAACTGGCTTCTGGTGTCATTCAAAGGGGATCCAGTGTCTGTCAGCCTGGGATGACATGCTCGACAAGCCACGCTGCTTCGCTAGAGATGGCTTGCTCCTGTCACCCTTAGGTTTTCGAATACTGGCCAAGGCTCTTGCCACCCCCATAGTGCCTTTTTTATGCAAGACTAAAAAGACAAACCCACCGCTGTAAATAGCACAAGTAACAAAAAACTGAGGGTAATGCTACTCAATGCCAGAAGTCTAAACCTCAAAATGCATGCACTCAAGGCACTTCTCAGTATGGAGAAAATTGATATATGTGCATTGACAGAAACCTGGTTTAAGGCTCCAGAGAGCACCCCAGCACTACCAGGCTACAACTCATACCATACATTTTGGTTACAAAACCCGGACCGAAATACAAAAGGCAGGGGAGTATCCATATTCATCAACAATACCCACACCTCCAAGTTAGTGGCATAGCGCGATGCTTCAGAGATCATCCACGTGCAACTAACAACGGGCAAAACTGCTTTTCAAATTATAGCTTGCTATAGATCACCCACCATGTCCCAGGATTCCCACATCGCATTCCTGGAAACACTGGGAAACATAAAAGTCCTACCAAACACCTGATATTGGGTGATTTTAATTACCCAAACATTAACTGGGAGAACTACTCAAGTACAAACTCTCTTGCTCAACATTTCCTAGAATTTATAAACTCAAATGTCCTGGATCAACTGGTCAACACCCCACCAGAGGTGACAACATATTGGACCTGGTCATCACCAATATGGGTGACCGGTGTTCCACACCGGAGGTCAACCCCTCACTGGTTAGATCTGACCATAAACTAATCACTCTGGATATCCACATTCCGCCAACACCCCCGGTCAAAGAAACCACCATGAAAAACATTTCAAAAGCAAACTTCACGTTACTTAAGACCAAGATGGGAAGTTTCAAAGCCCCTATGCTAAAGGATAACGCTGTCCAAGCTGCAAAATCCTTTACTAATGCACTCTATGGGCACCTACAAGAATGCATGGATTGTGCTATCCCAAACAAAACCAAGACTCACTCTTCCAAGAAAAGGAAACCAGTCCGTATAGCTGCCATAAACAAGCTATGCAATAGAAGGAGGAAACTAGTACAGAAAAGAGTAAAATCCCAAGAAGGGAAGACATCCCTGATCAGTATCAGCAAGAAACTACATTCCCTCATAAAATCATCCAAGGCTAGCTTCAAAAGAAAAATTGCCATGGACTCCAAAGATAACCACAAGGCATTCTTTAGCTATGTCAAGAATCTAAGTGGCAATTCTCAGATCTGCTCAGAGTTAGTGCAGAATGGCACAAAATACACTGAACCGACCGATATAGCCAACATCCTGGCAGACAGGCTCAGTGCAAACTCCACCCCCCTCTCACCCCCAAAAGGGCCCATAACTATACCAGAAGAATGTAGTGCCCCTGAAATCACAGGCACTCAAGTTAAAACAGCACTCTCCAAAGCCAAAAACACAGCATCAGTGGGACCGGACAGTGTCCCAGGCTGCGTCCAACATGAGCTCAAAGATAAACTAACCCCTCACCTAAACACACTGTTTAAACTCAGCCTCTCCACAGGCTACGTGCCCACAGAGTGGTGCACAGCAACAGTTATTCCACTCCACAAAGGTGGAGCCACAACAGACCCCGGGAACTATCACCCTATAAGCCTGACTAGCTTGGTCTGCAAAGCTATGAAGCGCATCATCGTGGATCTCATTAACAGAGACATTGGAAACCTCCAAACACTGGACCCTACCCAGTTTGGCTTTGTTAAGGGCAGATCATGCCTCCTAAACCTGGTGGACTTTTTTGACACAGTTACCAAGGCTATAGATGAGAGAAAGGTGGTCCACACAGCCTACCTAGTCCTTGCAAAGGCCTTCGACACCATTCCCCACTCAGGTATTATAGACAACTCACCAGCCTGAGCATAAACCCCTACGTCATGAGATGGGTTGCCAACTGGCTCACGGACAGAACCCACATGGTAAGAGATGCGGGAGCTAGGTCTGACTCTAAACCGGTTACAAGTGGCATTCCCCAGGGCTCAGTCCTAGGACCCCTCCTGTTCGGCATATACTTCTCAGAGGTACAGGCAAGCACAGGAGGACTATGGCTGACCAAGTTCACAGACGACTGCAAACTAGAGGCTATAATTGACTCTCCAGCTGATAAAGACATACTCCAAAAGGATCTCACTGAGACAGATACCTGGTGTCAAAATCATGGCCTCAAGCTAAATGCCAAAAAGTGCATAGTCATCCTCTTTGGAAAAAACAAAGTACCCACAAACTTCCACATAGGTGGTAGCCCCCTAAATATGGAAGACGTAATAAGGGATCTGAGGACCCAAGTAGATAGTAACCTCTCCTTTGATAATCACATTGCCAAAGTGGTTAGAAAATCCTTCTATGCGGCCCACCTAATCACAAAAGGGTTTGCATCCAGATCGAAAGAGGTCATTGGGCCCCTCTACACATCACTCATCAGAACCGTTATAGAGTATAATGCCCCATTTGGGATGTACCTTACAAGACACCTGCAACAACTGGAAAGACCACAGAAGTACCTCTCCAAGAGGATCACTGGCCTCAAGAAGATGCCCTATGCAGCTCGACTGAAGAAACTCCAGCTGTACTCTGTTGCATACCGCCTACTCAGAGATGATCTATGCCTGACATACAAGGCCATGTCCAACTTGGAATTGATGGACATGCTTCACCTAAAGAAAACCATACCCCTCGAGCCACATGCTCCAGGGATCTAAACCTCACCACAACAATAAATAGGATGTGCTGGACGGATAGATTCCTGTTCCAGAGACGTCCCATGCTCTGGAACAAGATTCCAGTCTACATTAGACAGAGCTCCTCGCTAACCCTCTTCAGGAGAAACCTTGACGAGTGATGGGAAACAGAAAGTTTACCCCAGGGATCACTTCAATGGCTCTGCTGGACAGAGGCACAGGGAACTAATCTAAGGGGGTGGTGAAAGCCGACACATTCTGGCAGATAAATGTCTTCGGGCAGATAGCCTAGTACCTACTATGAACCTATACTTATTTTCCTAACAAACTTGAAACTGTGATGATGGATTTCATTTTTTAGTCAGATTTTCAACCACTTTCCACAAGACAGAGTCTGTTTCTGAAAATTTTGTTCTGAAACAGTTACACAATTCAGCATTATATGAGAAATGTAGGGTTAATCTCACCGTAGAGGAACATGCAGGATTAAAATCCTTACAGAATAATTCTAATTTAATTATTTCACAGGCAGACAAAGGGTGCAGTATTGTCCTATGGGACATTGGTATATATACTGAGACTATGAAACATAGCTGATGGCCGCTACTGTCAGAAAATGGTTTTAGAACCTACCTCTCATGTTAAGAAGGACATAGCTCTCTTGACAAGGCTTTAGAAGAAGGGATTATTTCTGATAGTGAAGATAAAATTTACAGTAGAGGATAACAGAAAACAATACTGTTATCTTTTGCCTAAAAATTCACAAAAATGTTAGTAAGCCTCAGAAGAAAACAGTTGTAGGTAACAATTCACTTACTTAACTCCTGTCTGCTTCTCTTTTTACCTTAAACCATTGCTACCTTGGGTGAGGTTACACGATAGCACTTAGTTTCTTAAATTGATTGAAGGTGCCCTGACTAAAGCATGTTGATATTTCTGTACATTAGATATCAGATCTCTGTACTCATGTATCCCACATTGGAGGGGTCTGGATACCCAGGAATATTTACTACACAGGTCACAGTTATATCTTGCTAGATTTAACATCTTCCTTCTAATTATTACGGAACATGTTCTTACTTAGAATGATTTTTATAACCGTTATATACTTTTAGCAGTTTCAAGGTACTGCAATGGGGCACCTTTTGCTCCCATCTATGGGGATTTTCTATGGGATATATTGAGGAATAACTGGACTATGATTATAGACATTATCGGTCCCACTGTTCCATGGACATGTGGAGAAGATACCTGGATGACTGCTGGTTAATTTGCAGGTCAGATACTTCTGAGCTTAGTCCGTATGTTACTTACCTTAGTGAAAATAAATGGGGTTTAGAGTTTACTGTAATTTTCTATCAGACAGAAATTCCATTCCTTGATGTTTGGATATATAAAAATATGAATGGGACTTTAAGTGCCAGACAGTACCGAAAACTACAGACTAAGAATTCACTTTTACGAGCAACTAGCTGTCATCCAGGGCAAATGATATGTACCCTACCCAAATCAGAATTTATCAGACTTAAAAGAATTTGTTCAGAACCTGGCCCAGTCATGACACTTCCAAGGATCTTAGTAATGAGTTTAATGCACAGTTCTGAGGGATTATAGACAGAAAATTGTTTTTATCCTACAAAAATAAGAGTAATTTGGCAGATATCAAATGCTACAAACGGGCTACATTTATTTTCAAAGGATCAAATGCTGGAACACTCAGAGATGTTCATAATAAATGCTGATACATTTTGAAATAAGATGATTTTTTGGGGGAAATAATCTTTCAGAACAGTGTAACATGGTGTATAGGAAGTGTATAGGAAAGCAAAAACAATTTCACAATTTCTTTCTGGCAGAAAAGGCTATATATATATATATATATATATATATATATATATATATATATATATATATATATATATATAAAATGTGTGTGTGTGTGTGTGTGTGTAATAATATATTTATGAATTTTCATGCAAAATATTAAATATGGTTCTCACGCTATTAGGTGCTATGAAGTGACTTTTACTTGTTTATTATAACAAATTATTCAGTATTATTCTTTTTTTCTTTCCCTAATTTCATGATTATTAATCTTTCTCATGTTATACAGAAGTATTAAGGTTATTTTTATTTATTTTTATTTTACATTTGTTGACTGGGCTAGTCTAGCTGGATACATGTCCATTTTCAGTAGAGGCCCGGGGAGAAAAGCTCCATACAAAATTAATATAAAAGTCGTAATAGATCAAACTAAAAAAAAAACAGCTATTGTTAATAAAAACATTCGTTTTTAAAAAGTACAAAATGCAATAGTCATAGTGAGCATAACATGAGCAGTAAGCAGCAAAGGGTAATGTACAAGAGAGGCTACAATATACATATATACATACATTTTATTTGTAATAGCATGGTATATTGATTCTTTAAGGGTAAGATTATAAAGATGTAGAGTGATTATTAGTGTAAAGGAAAAAAGTTAGTTAGGGTTAGTACAGGAGCATAGCCAGTGTGTATTGAGAAATAGTTTTAGATTCCTTTTAAAAAGTGAGAGAGAAGTCTGAGTTGTGAGTTCAGTGGGTAGTAGATTCCATAGTTTTCCAACAGTGTTAGAGAACAGGGAGTCACCTGCTGAGTTGTTGGATCTGGAAGTATTGATCAGCAGTTTGTTTGAGGAGCGTAAGTTCTTAAGATTATTGTAAGGTGTAATGAGGCTAGAGAGTATCGGGGTGTTGCTGGGTTGATACAGGGTCTTGTGGGCTATTGCAAGCTGGTGAAATTGAAGCTGGTTAAGAAATTCTAGCCAGTCTAGTTGTTTTAGATTCAGACAGTGATGAGTTCTGAAAGGAGAGCCTGTAGCAAATCTAGCAATATTATTATAGGCTGTTGCTAGTTTGTTGAGGTTGTTTTTTGAAAGATTAGTGTATATAGGTGAAGCTTAGAGTAGAGTGGAGATTAAGTGAGTTCTGGCTGTAGCCGTCCTAGCTACTGGTGTAAGAAAGGGTTTGATTCTGTAAAGGGATCCCAGTTTTTTGTTAGCTGATTTTATTGTGCTGTTTATATGAGTATCAAAGTTGAGGTTGTTGTCTATTGTTATTCCTAAGAGTTTAGTGGTTAGGTCGGGAGAAATAAGACTACCATTATTAGATGTGAGTGTGAAATGTATAGGGGTGGACTTTCGGGTTGGTGTGAAGAGTAACAGTTTAGTTTTTTGGGGGTTTAGGAGGAGGCAGTGGTTTGAGAACCATTGTTCTACAGTATTGAAAGCTTTTTGGGTATGAGACTGAAGTTCAGTTTGAGAAGTGGCTGAACAGATTATAGTAGAGTCATCTGCATATTGAATGCAGGTGGTGTGTGGAATTGCTGATTGAAGGTCATTAATATAGATGGAAAATAGGAGTGGGCCTAATATGGTTGATGTAATTTAATGACTTTAACACTGTTTTGTTGATTTCTTGGATTTATAATCTCATCAGTATGAGACAGTGACCTTATAATTACAGGGTGTTTCAGATTTTGTTCTGATATTACTGTTGAAGACATGGTCAGCATCAAAACTGGTTTAATGGCCTTGTTCCTATAGCATGGAGAGGCATATTAAAGGATTTGCTTCATGTTATTCTCATTTTTTTCTGCCTGAATGTGCTGAGCTGCTTGCTGTCATCTTGCAGTCTTCCACCACCCACAATTTTTAAATAAATGTCTACTAACTTGTCTTTAATGAAAAAAGAATTATCAGCCATCATGTAAATGGAATATGATTTAAGAAAGAAGGTGAAGCATGGATAAGACTAAACATGGAACAAATGTTTAAGACCTATTTAGATATATTCCTGGCAAGCACATGGGGATAGCAGAGAAAAATAGTGCAGAAAAGAGCTTGAGCAAGGAAGATGCCTTGAGCAAATTACATTTGTTGGCACTTGCCTCCATAATGACATATGGCACAACGTTGCTTGAAGCAGCTACTTTGGTCTTGTCTGTCTAGTACAAAAGGAATAATATATAAACTAGTAAGAGCAGTTTAGGTAGAAAGAGAGATGGAGAAGGGGAGGGGCAGGTTCATACAAAAAAGAATGGCTAACAAAATAATTTGTAACTGGGAAAAAATTACTGAACCTACAAGTTACACTCAATAGAGCTCTAGCTGTCTTATTTATTGCCCAGTGCAGCTCCTTGATTTTACACCCCTCAACTCTAAGTTGAGGACCAAAAAAAGCCCTCTCTCCAAGTAGGGGTCCAAAAAAAGTGCTAGTGCTGAAACTGTAACAAACTACTAGTACCCATATGTGTACCCTTTTGTGCTTTCCAGCTGCACTATCTTCCTGGATAATCCTCCTCCCTTTGGCTCCATTGGGGGCTACCAGGCAGAGTACAAACCTAGCCCATCCCAAGAGATAAGAGCTGACCACTAACTGCTTAATTACCTTCTTCTCCTTGTCAGACTATCAACATTTGGTTCATTAATCAAACTTATGTTGCTTTTGTTGCACATAGGAGCATTGTTTTTATGTCATCAAATCAGATGGGCGGTGTGATCACAGCAGACTAATGATCTGTTTCATAAGGTAGATAAAATATGAAAGATCATCAGCATGTGAGACTGACATAACGTAATTTGAGAATGGTCTTCAGCAGTGTGTTACATAACAAGATCTTAAAGTTCCAAGGAAGTAAACAGAAAAGACGTATCTTTAGCAGATGGTAGCAGTTATCTACAGTAGAGGTGATACTCAACTGCAGGTGAAGAAGTAAAGGAAGGTGAAAGAGTGATTGGGGCATGTCAGCCAAGGTTCAATGTAAAATATGAATTAGGATGACCTAAAATGGAAAATGTAGGCATGACAGGGGAAGGAGTAAAGCATTACAACTTTGTGCTGAAGGAATTGTCACTGAATGGGAATGCTGAACAATCGTGCAGTCGTATTTTAAAACCTTAGGGTGGCTTAGTTTTAGAGATTAGAGGAAGAGAGAACATGCTGCATCTTGCCTGAAATTCTTTAGGTAGTTCTCAAGTCTTTCTGGTGAGAGCCTTGATATTTGAGAATTAGTGATCTGGTGAGAGGCAGATAAAATGGTGATAAGAGACTAAGGGTGCTCAGTAGGTAGGCACAGACAGAGAAGCTCTATATCTAAGCAGAAAGGTGGGGGCTCAGTGCATAGGCACAGAATGAGGGACTTTGATAAATAGCCAGACTAAAGGACCTCTGTACATAGGCACACAGTGAGGTACATGGGTTATATAGGCACAGGCTGTAGGACCATAGTACATAAACACAGACTGTGAGATCTGGGTACATAAGCACAGTCTGAGGTACCTGGGTATATAGATATTTGAATTCAGTATTTCCAGTGATGAAAGATAACAGTTGGTATAATGATTAAGGTTTTCTCCTCCCATGCACAAGGTACAAGGTTCAAGGTTCAATCCTGACCTCTAGCCAATGTCTGTATAAGTTTGCATCTTCTCCTTGGGTCTCTGTGGGGTTCCTTCCACCTCCCAAAACATATTGAGTGTTTCCACCTCAAACGCAACCAAAAATAAAGCTGTGGGCAGCAGTACAGACTCTAGATGGTGCCGTATAGGGGGAAGAGTTGTATAGAATGACTGCTTTAGGCATTAACCGAGGTGAGCAGTATCCTCAAGACAGGAGAATATGGATCACAGTCTGTGTGCCTTGTCAGGGCTAGCTAATTGATGATGTAAAAAATTGGCTCTAGGTGATTCGTTTGTGTTGACTAATCTTGCCAAATAGACATGGTTATTTACCGGTGATAAGTGGATTGACAACCTGGCCTACTCTGACCTACACCAGGGAACCATGGTAATGATGGGAGAGATGTATGTGCCCCTGTTGGCTAGTATGTGCCTGTCATAAAGCTCTGCATCCCTGGGTTAATAAGTTATTGGCCAGCTGTTGTCCAGTTGCCCAGCTTGGGTTACCTGGGGAACCTATGTTGAGCAAAAGCTGGACTTAAAACCAATCAAGCTGCCAAACATGAACTAAGAATTGCTACACTCAGTGTAGGCTCACTGACAGATGGAGCTTGGAAGTGGATGACATGATGGTAAGGAAGAGGCTGGACATCCTGTGTATTCAGGATATATATATATATATATATAAGGGCAGTGCAGCAAGGAAACTTGGCTTGGGACCCAGAGTCTACTACACAGGAGGAGGACAAACTAGAAATGGTGTGGGAATTGTGGTGAAGGTGAAATTTCAGAAGGCAGTGAGTGATGCCATCAAAATTAGTGATAGACTCTGACTGTCAGACTAGATTGTAAGGATAAGGCACTATTCATAATCTCAACCTATGTCCCACAACAAGGTTGTGATAGTGAGGAAAAGAGTGCATTTAGACAGCAGTTGCAGGACCTTCTAGATTAAGCAGGGCAATATGAATTTGTGTTAATAATGGGAGACCTGAATGCACATAACGGGACAGACAGACAGAACAGGATATGAGGACTGGCTTGCTCACATGGTTGGGGCAATGGGAGTAAAAAGGAGAGGTCATTCTAAATTTCTCTCTGGCAGATGGCTTGATGGTGGCCAACACGATTCAGCAAGAGAGACAGTCACAAAATGACATACAAGAGTAGCCAACATGCAACTCAGGTAGACTTACTGTTAGTAAGGAAAGGGCACCGGGGTAGAATCAGCAATTGCAAAATAATTTCCAGTGAAACAGTCTGCCCACAGCATAAACCACTGGTTGCCACATTCAGCTGCAACCAGTGTTCAGAAAAGGTTCTAAGGTTGGCAGAGACTAGGCTGAAGACATGGAAGTTGACTGGAGAGAAAGTACAAATTTCAAGGAATTACTCAGGGCTCTAGCACCTCAGGAAGAAAAGGAAATATGTGGAGTTGAAGAAGAATGGCAGCACCTTAAAACTGCATGTGTGAGAACTACAGAACAGATATGTTACTCAGCTAGGTTTGAAATAAGGTAGATAAGAAAAGCTGATGGTGAAATGCAGAAGTTCAGAAAGTCATCTAAAGAAAGAAGAATTCCAGGAAAAAGTGGAAGTTAGAGAATATGGACCAGGCAAAGAAGGAATACTGGTTGGCTAACAAAGAAGCTAAGGGAGGAGTTGCAATAGCAAAGAACAGAGCCTCAAAGGCACTCTACGAACTTCTGGAAAGTGTCTCGGTAGATGGCAGAAACAATCAGGTTGCAAAACAAAGGCAGAAAGATGTTGAAGATAGTCAGGAACCCTTCATAATGGATGCCAACAGCAACCTGCTCACCAGCTGAGAGGAAATCAAAGGGAGATGAAAGGTTTACTTTCAGTAGCTTCTGAATGAAGAAAACTCCACAGAAGCTGTACTGCCTCAAACACATCCTCTGATGAGAGAAGAAAAGGAGTCCATCGAAGAACAGCACTAAGGAAAATTAAGTCAGGGAAAGTAGCAGATGTGATCAAGATGTTGGGTGAGATGGAAGAAATGGCTCCTGAGGGTACTCCTAGCAGTATGGAAAGAAAAATGTATCCCAGATGACTAAAGAATAAGCATACTTGTGCCAGTGTACAAGAACAAAGGGGTCATCCACAACTATGGGCAGTACAGAGGTATCAAGCTCCTGTCACATGGTTTGAAAGGTCTGGAGAGGGTGACTGATAAATGAATATGCAGAGTAGTAGAAAGTAAGCTAGGATATGAGCAGTTTGGATTTGCATCAGGGTGCACCACAACAACCCCAGTGTTTGTAGTGAGACAGATAGATTTGAAGAAAATAGACATGAGGAAAGATTCCAGGCATCCATTCCTAGACTTGGACAAAGCATATAACAAGTTCCCAAGAAAACTGATTTCGGCAGTCCTGCAGTAGTTCAAAGTTCTAGAAACATTGGTAGAATTAGTGCCGGCTATGTGCAAGGACCCAATGATTCAAGTATAAACAGTGTTTGGTCTCACAGAGGGGATCCCAGTGGGAGTGGATGTGCATCAGGGTTCAGCTCTTGAGTCTGCTGCTCTTCATACTGGTGATGGACTACATTAGCAAAGAGGATGAAGGGGACAAATCAACAAAACTGCTGTATGCAGACAATGTGGCATTACAGACAGATGAGGAAGAACTTCAGCAAATGATAGGGGAGTGGAATGCAACACTAAAGGCACATGGGATGAAATTGAGTAGACATAAGACAGCTGTAACGACAGCAAGTGAGGGAAAGCAAAAGAAGCTGACAAGTGAGACAAAAGGGAAAATGGTGGAATAGGTTAACAGCTTCAAGTATCTGGGAGGGATGATTAGAGCTGCCAGCTTTCTTTGTGGCTAAAACCAGACTAAGGTCACACCCCTCGCATCACTCATAACTCCACCCATTCCCACCCTCTCTCCCATCCTGCTCCGCCCATTTTGTTACATCACTGTAACGTCAGCTGATGGGAACGCCCTCTTTTTCTGTTCCGGATGCCTTCTTTCAGAAAGTACTTAGATTTAGATGTGTCTTTTGGTGTGTGGCAACCACAGAATCACCATTTTGTTTTGGACACCAACATAAGATCAGGTCAAACCCCCCCCCCCAAAAAAAAATGTAATCTAGGAGTACAGCTTTTAAGATGAAGAACTGTGTATGCATTACATTCCGCAGCTCAAGTGTATGCATGTGACTTCTCACTGTATTAATATTTTACCACTCAGTAGGCTCAGAACACATGAGAATAGTAATGTACTTTGCCTAGGAGCTAGACAAGAATGTCATAAGGAGTACTAGTATCTTTTAAGGCAAATTATTTTTTAATTGCAGCACAGATCACTATTGTACTAGGAAAAATGGTCAAGACATACTGACATCTTGCTGATGAAGTGGTCCTTGTACAAACAAAATCACAAGTATTATATCCTCTAGTGATAGAACTGGTCTCATTTTCAATTATAGTGAGGAAAACAAAACGTACTGCAATAGCAAAAGTTACTCAAATGTTAATTCCGCTGCTTTTAAAAAAGTTGACCACACTAATGAACAAACCCTTTTCAAAATAAGGTTTTAACTGCAATAAGTGACACTCTTGATTGTAAGACACTGTTTTTACCAAGTATCACATTTTTTACAACACTCACAATAAAATAGGGAGCCAGAATCAAGAATAGCCAACTAGCATACATTTCAGCTATAAACTACTTACTCGTTATGATTAGATATTTGGAACTACTTAATCTTGCTTAATAGTTTTAGTCGTGTGATCTACCCATAATACAAATGATTCGGAATGGCTGTTTGCATGTCATGCTACAAATACTGTACTACCACAGCTCAAACTCATGCACAACTAAAGGTGACAAGTGCTGGTGTAGAGATTACGTCAAACACACAAGATGGTGGGAATTTTAAAGAAACCATCACACAAAGTTTACGCACAGACATTTGCTCTGAATGAATAAAATATAAAACTAAAAAGATGGAAAGTATTTATGCATTTGAAGCAATTTCCCCCAAAACATAATAGAGGGGGGCAAGGACGATGTCCCCAAAATATAATGTGAAATGTGGCAGCTTCATCCATCTGATCTCAACTTGATGGTGCACATTCTGTGTTTTAAAATAAGACTGAGAGTACATTTTTTTCTGAAAAAGCCATAAGATTGCTATATATTTAGCTATTACAACCGATCAGACATTTGATCAATCGCACATTAGCTAGCAAAATTAAGTTTTCACCAGTGGTAATACTCAAGAACATAAAGCAACACACCTTGCACAGCTTCTGCCCCTGGGAAAGCTCCTCAAAAGGGAAACGCTGATTACATTTAGTACACGCATACAGTGCCAAAGCCATTCTCTTATCCTCCAAAATTCAAAACTTGAAACACAGTACCCTTCCTCACAACAAAAGACTTCAATAAGGCAAAAAAAAATTGGCGCCACAGACCAGCAAAGAGTCACCCAGCCCAACGTTCATCTTTGACCCGGCATTACGTTTCAGTTTAAGGCTGTTCTTTTTTACGTCTTGGATTATCCAAGATATAAAACAGAACAGCCCTAAACTGAAAAATGTACACAAGCTAAATAATACTGCAGTCTGCACCCTGCTGTATACTAAAAACAAATTGTGACAGTGGCAGTGGCACAAAACTTCACGTGTCCAGTTTTGAATGTAATTTGTAACCGGACAATTTGTCAGAAAACTGGGCAGTCTGGCCAAAAACCGGACAGCTGGCAACCCTAAGTCTGAATGAGGAGATCAAAGCTAGAATCAGGGGTCAGCAGCTGGCTGGCATGGAACAGCAGAGGGTAGTGTATGAGAGAAGAATGCCAAAGAAGCTGAGAAGTAAGGTGTACAAAACAGTGGTGTGACCAGTACCACTGTATGGCACACAAACCTGGTCAGTAAAGGTAGAGCAGTTGAGGAAGGTAGAGGTGATGGCGACGACATGCCTGAGATGCGTTGCAAGATGCACACTGTGGGACTGACAAAAAAATGAGGTTATCAGAGCAAATGTCAAAGCAGCCCCAGTTGCAGGGAAGATAACAGATTATGGTGGTTCGGGCAGATGTGCAGAAAAGCAGAAGACAGTCTGGTGAAGAAGATTTGGGACAGACAGGAAAAGGCAAGAGAAAATGGGGGCATCCAGCAAAGAGATGGATGGATTGTATCAGGCTTGACTGTCAAATAAGATAGGAGAATTCCATTGAATTGAAAAATATGGTGACAGTTGACCCAACACCCCAACCCTATTTAAAAAAATGGGAAAAGGGAGATGATAATGATGATTTGAAGTGATAAAACCTTGTAATTATTTCTAAGAGATGCAAGAGACACAGGAGGGGAGACTGCAACCTAATTGTTCTCAAGAACAAAACAGCATGCAATGGAACAGAAGGGAGAGAAGTTTGGGAAGGATATTAGCTTGCTGAAATATCCCATAAGAAATATTGTAGGTTCAACAGTGGTAAGCCAATGAAAGCAGCAGGGAAATTGGTGTCTGTATGTCAGGTAGGATCTTTAGAGGTAGAAAACACTTAGAAATGTGAGAAGACCAGGCACTTTATATGATCCTTGTTAAGTAAACAGAGTCTAAGGTATTTCTGAAAAATAGTGTCCCTAAAATTAAGTCATGACATTTATACTGTACTTCATTAGTAATGGCCACAGAGGAACTTAGCTGGAGGCCAACCATCATAGCATAATGTATTTAAATATATATTAAGTCACGCCCCTTTTCTTCAACTGCTTGCTGTCAGTTTTAGTTTTCTGACCTCCATTGAAATGTGTGTCATAAAATGGACTTCCAATGTAATGTTTTGTAATCACTACTGCCACTGTAAAACTCTGAACATGGTGCATTAGTGTTCATCCTGCTGTACTGCTGCCTGACTTTGAATCTGTATGCTTCTTAGTATCTAGCCCTTGTCCCTGTTCAAACCCTAGCTAATTTTATTTTTCCCATCTCTCTGCACCTAAGCCATACAGACGGCTTTCCCGTCCGCTTTCCCATCCCCCTACTCCTACCATCCTTCTTCTTCTTTGCATCCTAGTTACCTCTCCCCCAGCATTATTTTACCCCTTTCTACCTTGTCGTTTACCTTCTGTTACATATTTTGCACTTTTCTTTTTCTAATCTCTATCCAAAAGCTAACTACATCTCTTTAGACTTTACTTACTTTCCTCCCTGCCTCTTTAGTTTTTCTCTCTCTCTAATATTTTTCTACAGTTTAGGCCGCTAACAATGTCACTTTCACTCTCTTTTCTCGCACTTAAACGTTCCCACTATACAAACTCTAAATGATCCGTCTGCAACTTTATTTTAACGCATCTACAGCAACCTCTGCTTCACGTATGTCTAAATACAAATGTGAAAACTAATGTATCAATGTAAAAGATACTGTGCAACTCAAACATTCATGCTGAAGTTTGTACAAGTGACCCTGCGTGTTGGCTTTTGTATATGACGTTAGTATTCTGAATCTTCTTTTCATGACAATACTTATGCAATACTGTTTTTCTCATTATTGTTAAAATTACTTTGTTTTTTTTTTCTCTGTATTGTTTTGAAGCTTTTCGCCCCGGGCCTCGCTGAAGATGGGTTTCCTACCCAGTCGGACTTTCCCAGTAACCAAATGTCAAATAAATAAATAAATAAATAATAAAATAGTCCTGCAGCCAAATGAGAGAGATTCCTTGTATACTAATATGCACTATATGTATTCCATTCCCCATGTGAGGTAATGAATTGTGCAGCCTAGCAGATAAACAAACTCACAGTTCCCTTTTACTAAACTGGGGTCTTAGAAGAAGGAAATTACATAGAAACCAAAGAGAAAATGCTTTAAGAGTAGCCAGTGACTCATATTGCAGACATCATGGGGAAGTATATGCATAGTCCCATAAAATAGTTTAGTCTGACTGAGCGTGATGTAAAATTGCATGTTTCCAAAAAGTCTTACTGTGCACTTAGCAAAGGTCACCCTCAGTAAACACACATGCATGTTTCACTCTTGGAATCTCCATCATTGTTAAATTTTGACCCAGCAATGAACCAGTTTTGTTTATCCAGCAGCTGACAGCTGTTTTCTGCACACAACGGTTGCATAACTCTGAGAGGCAGTAAACCCTTGACTGTTCTGCAAAATATAAGCTCACTGTCCCCACAGCAAAGCAGGATAATTAAAGACTTGAGCACAATTTCCAGGAAAGTCATTGACTAAAAAATAGCACCTTAAATAGAGCACGTACCAGTAAAGGTACAGATGTAAATGAATATGATGAATTTTTGCAGATTGTCTGACTGCCTCATCATATTCAGAGTAAATTCAGTCCTTAATAACTTGACCTTAGATGTACTTTTGGAAGTTGGCACTTTTAGAAATCTTAAATTATGAAAAATACTGAAATAAAATGAATATGCAGAAGGCATTTTATCTCAGCTGTAGTTTATTCAACCCCTGTATTAGCCAGTAAGTTACACATTCTGTTGTGAATGGTGGATGTCTCCCAAGTTTTTCTATTCGCATTTTACCTCCCCAGCTGCCAGCACAAGATCCTCTTCTATGACTCATAACTTATCTGTTCCCTATCTGTGACACATGGCTGTTGACACAAGTGAGTGCTGATTGAAAGGAGCCATCATTAAAGCAGGCATGAAGGTTGTTTTGCCATGGCCATTGGCATACCTCTCAACCTGCAGACATTGAAAATAAGTACAAAGGCTCTTGAAGTGTACATATGTCCAGACAGAAATCTGGACATCTAATTAGCATACTATTTGTATAGCGAATAGCTCATAACTCTTCCATTTTCCAGTCGGAATGTGGGATACTACTGAGAAACATGTTTAAAAAACAGATAGTGACAAAAATGATAAAAAATATAAGCACAATATCAAAGAGAACTGTATTACAAAATTCTACCACACAAGGTCATTTATTTTTGCTTCTGAAAAAGAGACATGTATGATGTGTGTCCTTTTTTCTTTAAATTATCAGTGTCATTAGTATGTGGGTCATGTAGTGTGTCTCCGTGTACTACACAGATTCAAAATTCATGTGATAAGGGGGATTCAAAAATGTGTGGAAGGGTAAAGCAAGCATGAAAATAGGGACATACCTTCAAAGATAGGTACATTGTGTGCAGAGGTAAATCAGGCCTGAAAAGGGTACGTTCCTCCAGAACATTGCTTTTTTTTGTAAACAAAAAGGTGGTGGTATGCAAACGTTGTGTTTGGGTCAACCCCCCCCCCCCATGATAGTGGATAATAATCTGCCATTACTTTAAAAAAAGGCTACTTGCTATGTGGATTATTACTAGGAAATGTTGAGTCATTGTAACAATATTCATTTACAGTCATTAAATTACAGTTTCAAAAAATCAGGAACCAGGAAAACAAATGTTAAGTAGTCCATGGATTTTTTTATATATATAATGTATATATGGTCACCTGCAGGATTTATTGCAGGGGGTGCAAACCCAGACAGGACCACCCCCCCCCCCCACACACACACACACACAGTCATTTAAGTATTCCATTACTTGGCTATTTCTCCCCAATTGCCATAAACACTGCTCAAAACTATCAGTATGCATACTGTTTTCTGCTTTACTTCTACAATGATTATAGATATTTGGATTTAATTTAAAACTTTTATTTCAAATTTTATAGCACAAACACTTATTTATTTTATTTATTTATTGCATTTGTTTACTGGGAAGGTCCACTGGGCCTAAAAGAGCCCATTTTTGGTGGGGGCCCAGGGAGAAAAGCTCGGACAAGAACATAGATGCAGGAAAAAAAATGAAACATTCATTGGTACAGAAGTAGAAACACTCTTACACATAGTGGTTACAGTAATATATACAGAATATATACATAAAAGCAGGAATTTAGTTGGTTGACAGATGAATTCAGAGTGGTAAAAACAGAGATAAATTAATCAGCATTATTGTGCCAGTATCAACGAGTGATGAAAGAAAAAAAAATAGTAAATATGGAGAAAGTAGACATTTGCTAAACAAAGCAATACAGTCTCACAGTGAAAACAGACAGCATTAAAACTTCTGTACCTTTGAAACTCATATTCACTGAAACAGCATTGAAACCCACATTCAAAGAAAATGTACCTGGCCAGTGGTGGATTAAGTTTACCTTTGGGCTGTTTTCAAATTATAGGCCCATTGCACACATTTTTAGGACCATGCAAAAGTTATTTGATTTGCCTTTCTGGTTTTATTACATTATAATATATAATAATTAAATTATATCCCTTGTATAATGCAGCACCATTTGTTAAGAGTGTTTTAAATTTATAGTTGTGAACATTCTTCCAGTTAAGCAATGAAACAAAGCATATGAACCAATAATGACAAAACTTCCCAATTCAGAACATTTCAACCACAAAAGGCCACTCAAACTTCTGTCATTACAATCCACCAATATCAGTCAATATGCACAATCTCTGCAGAAGTAAAAGTCATCTGAATAGTTCCACATTAAAGAGATCTGTAACTAATGAAAAAGTTGCTGTGAGCAAACAACTTTATATTTCAGTGTTTCATATACAAATTCAGTGCCTGTTGCCCTTGAAGAATAAATTTTGTATGTTACATTAAAAAAAATAGAAAGCTGGTAATATTGCAATAGGTAACGGATGGCAAACTGAAAACAGGTTCATAGTTACTAGGCATCTTATCCAAAGGAGGACATACTCAGGTTTGCAACACCTACCCACCTTAAAGTACAACACAGTATTAGCAATCCATCTGCATGCTGTGGGAGTAGAACCCACAGCCTTCTGCATCAAAATGCAAGTATGCTACCTGCTGTTCTACTGTCACTGCTTTAAATTCTATACCACAATAGTGATACCATTTGCTAAACAAAACAGTTGCACATTGTAAACAGGCGTAGCATGAGCAGCAGTAAACTTCTCTTCCCCTGAATCTTGCAATTCCTTGAAAATGCACTTGAAACTAAATTCCTTGAAAAATACACCTGAATCTCAGTTCCTTGAAAAATGCAGCTTGGTAGGTGGGGTAGAATTCTGACTCTTGTTTCCTGTAGCTAAGGTACAGGGTTTGAGCCTAAGCAAGTTACTAACCACCTACTAACCCTAACTAGGGCATTTCACTCTCTTACACACACTTCAACCTCCTAGTGCAAGAAATATGGAAAAAGCCTAAAATAAATAGGGACAGAATATAAATACTGCTCTCATGAACTTTGAACATTGCTAGAATAATAGGATTTGTGTTAGTATGCATTTTTCTAAAGGATACAGAGTCTAAAACTCAAATGTCTGTCATTGTTTAGCAACTTTAATCCTTTTTATGAGGAGCAGACAAAAATTAGGGTAAAAAATCTGGACATTCTGCAAAAACCTAGACAGTTGAGGGGTATGCTACTTACCTCTTACACACACACACACACACACACACACACACACACACACACACACACACACACACACATGCACACACACATCTCCCTCTTATACACATAGACACATACACATACCTCTCTGCCACTTACACACACACACACACACACATCTCCCTCTTATACACATAGACACACACACATACCTCTCTGCCACACACACACACACACACGCACACACCTCTCCCTCCGTCTTACACACACACACACACACACACACACACATGCACACACATCTCCCTCTTATACACATAGACACACACACATACCTCTCTGCCACTTACACACACACACACACACACACACACACACACACACACACACACACACACACACACACACACACACACACACACACACACACACATAACTTTCAACCTCTTAGTGCAAGAAATCTCGACAAGGCCTGTCATAATGGGGGAGGCAAAGGCCCAAAACTTGGGACACATTTTAAATATTGCTCTTATAAACTTAGAAAGTTGCTAGATTCTGAAGGCTATGAAGTCTGAACCTTAAATATATGTTATCACTGCATAACTTTAATCCTTAGATTATCTCAGTGATTTGTCAAAAAAAAGACAATTTTTATGAGGAGCAGACCAAAAATATAAGACAAAAATCTGGACATTCTGTGAAAATCTGTACAGTTGAGACGTATGAACACGCACACTCACACACACACACACACACACACACACACACACACACACACACACACACACACACACACACACACACCTCTAAAATGCTTAAACATGCACACACACCTACCTCTCACTTGTCCGTTTGTGGTCCACAGCTTCTGGAATTCAGTTTCCACACACATGGAAGATGAAGACATACACAATCAGTCGCACAGATGTAGAAGATGAAAACAGGTTGCAAACACCTGTTGTGTCTGTGTGACTGGAAGCGAATGGCATTCTTAAAGAGTGGCCTTAAAAAAAAAATATATATATATATATTTTTTTTTTAATTAAAAGAAAATGAGTCTCCCTTGAATATGTAGTCGAAGCCCTGACCAGTTGTCCTGGCCAAGGTACCTATGTGCAGTACCGGCGCATACCATCACAAAAAAACTTGCACCAGAACAGGTACATTTGAGAGGGTCTGGCCATCTGTAGAGCATCAGCCTTTTTGCAGTTGACACCCATCCAGATTTTCTGAAATAGCATTCCCAAAGACTTGGAGGGGAGGGCCACCATCACCTAAGATTCTTTTCTGCCTCAGATCTGCACTGCTGCCACTTTTTGTGGCTTGATAGAGGGCTGTACCTTAAAACCCATCATTATCTTGAACAGTCACGGTATTTCTAATAATATCTAACTCCTGCCACTAGTGGCTGACATGACTGCCTGCAGTATCGTTGGACTCCTCTTGTGCATGCATTCGACCACAAGTGCACTAATGAAGGCTGCCACCACCAGCTTGGCAACACCAAGCTTATGTTTCTGGATGTTTTTTGGTGCTGTGTAAGCCTTCCTTTGCATGGTTCTCATCATCTAACTGCAGCCAACTCTCCCTATTCCCAGAGCAGGCACATTGGCATTAGCTAATCATTCACATTCCTTCTGTATTGGTCTTCCAGTACCCATTTCATTAATCAAACTGGAGTTAGCGCTACTGCAGTCAGAGTTTTATCCCTCTACCCCACTGAGCTAGAATGCCACCTTAGTTTCTGTCTGTTGTCCCAGTCTCTTGATTTGCATGCAAATAACACACAAGAAAAAAAGTATTTTAAATATTTTGCTCTTGGACAGACTGGTTCCTGAGCACATTAAACTCAAGCACAGGGTGTATGCAAACTGATTACATACCTGAGATGCCTGTAACAGTTTGTCCTAAGTGTTTCACATCTTAACATTCAAACTATTAGCTTTGGTCACCTGATACTGGGATTTGTAAACATCTCTGTGATGACCCTGCTTGACCAGTTTCTTCTAGAATGTGGTATGAATGAGGATGAGCTACTGCTGGATACCTGTTTTAACACCTTCACTGCTACTGCTTTTGACCAGTTTGCCCCAGTCCACATACGCCCACTAGTAACTGGTGTCCACATACACTGTTACAACTGAAAGCATTGCAAGCTCAGAAAATGTGTACTAAAGTTGGGGCACAGGTGAGTGAGCTCAAGCCTGCTAGAGGACAAGCTTAAACTGGCTGACCATTGTTCACTTCTCAGATATTTCTCAATAAAGTCAATATTCTTGTCCATTGACCTTTCTGTAACACCACACTGTCCAGCTATGCTGGCCTTCATAAAAAACATAGTTCAGCCTTTCTAGTGAACTGGAAGACTTTTTCCATATCAGACATGTTGTTACTATGCAGAATTTTACTGGTAAGGTTCCCCAAACTGGGAATACAGCCCTCAAAAAATGCTTCTGTTGTACTTGCTGTTGACCCAAACTTTTTTTCTCCGAATAGATTTCTAAACTGAATTTTGGTGTAGCAGTTGCATTGAGGTCATGAATTTCAGCTCAACTCCTCATCCTACCTGTAGTAAGACAAATTCTGGTCTGACAAGGTTCGTTATATCCTGTAAAAATAAAACCTCCATGTTGATCACAACACAAGATGATAAGCGGCACAATCGAGTTTATTCACAAATCACAAAATAGTTAAGTGCTTTCATGCTCCACTGGGACTTCTTCAGAACTCTTCGTAATACCCTGCCGGAGTGCCTTGATTCCATCTGTTTGTAGATGGAGCTGTCTCTCTTGTAATATGGGTATTTTTTCTAACATAACTGGAAGAGCTGCGGTGGTGGTGCTGCGGTAGCGTTGTCGCCTCACAGTAAGACGTTGTCCTGTTCGATTCTCAGCTAGAGCGTCTTCTGTGTGGAGACATGCGTGAATAGGCGTACCTTCATTAAAGGTTGTGCGTCAGGGCTGGCAACTCAGCATGTAAAAATTTACTGCCAATCATTAGCGGACCGGAGTTCCACTGTGGCGACCCCTAACCGGGAAAAGCTGAAAGACACAACAACTGGAAGAGGTCAACATCTGTTCCTAACTAGCCATCTTTAGTCACACACAACTCGAACAGCTGTCACTCTTTGTTGGAATGATAAGTGAGAAAGTGGTGTTTGCTCACTTGGAGTCAAATTTATTTTTCTATGACCTCCAGTCCTTGTCAGTCCTCTGTAGATTGTGACATAGCACTGAAGCATCCCTCATTAGTAATGTTAGTGACATCTTTGTGCTAAGGGAATTAGCCGTCACATTCAGTCTTGGTTCTTATACTTTCATCAGCATTTGGTACCATGGATACCGGTATCATAAAATAAGCATCTGCAGTCCACTGTGAACTTTCTTCTGCAGTCCTCATGTGGCTTGTCTTTTGTTGTGTGTAGTGTCAGTATACAATGACATTCAAAGAGGTGTTTGCAAGTTCCACTGTTATACCATAGGTACGTACAACCCTACCTTTTCTGTTGTTAGCGTATGACATTAATTTTAATGCTTGACTACTACTTGGACTAATAACTGTTTAAGATGTTGGGACCCACTAGCACAAGTCTCAAAATATGGAGAGTGACTGGACGAAAGATCAGACTTACATAAACTAAGTCTGAGATGCCATTTGTGGGAATATTCCCTTTTCTGTATGATGATCTTGGAGTTGATATATATACGTTTGGGGGGTCTGGGAGGTGGGTGTGGCTTGTCCTCTGCAAAAAGAAATTTTAAGGAGTAGGGCAATCTTTGAGATTTGCTCTTCTGTGTTTTCAGTCTTTTTTTTTTTTTTTGGCATGTTGGCACTTGGCATTTTGAGTGCCAACATTTCAGTAGGGAGCCACTTGTGCCCCATTCTTGACTGGATGAGTGCAAATCAGTCCTGCTATAGTGGAGGCTATGATCATGCAAGTGACTGTGTAGTCTTTGTTGGTGTTGTAAGTCTTCCTCATTGTCATTGACAGTAGAAATAGTTTGGAGTATGTGTCCAGAATTCATGACCTGGATGCTTTTTAGATAATGCACTATCATTAAAGGAACAGGTGGCAACTGTTGTAAATATGTCTTATCTTCACTGTTATAAAACTGTTCAGACTGAGTACACAGTTCCTTTCGGAGATCTTGCTTCGCTCATTTATGCACTGGTCTCTGTCTGAATTATTGTAGTGCACTCATGTAAAACAAGTATTGTACAGAGTGATTCGGGTATAGTTGATCTAGTGACAATAGATCCACAAATGTCATGCTCCCAGAACAAATAACTCTGAGACTGTTTTCAGGAGGTCCTTTTTTGGAAGCTCTATTAATAAACTTGAGAAAAGCTTTTTATTTTTATTCTCAGAGCTATTGTAGCTCAGAGTTTACACACTGCAAATAATAAAACTAAAAGTAAACTAAATTAAACTGTGAGTTTCTGTTTCAAACACCACATCACGTTTCAAGATAGAAGGCTTTTATAATTGTCCCTCTGGTTTAATAATTATTGAGCACTTCCTAGTTTTTAAAATTAATACCAGTTCAGAAGCAAAATGTTTCTTATAGGCCTTTTTAATTCTGGGTCAGTGCATTAATGAAATGTTCTAATCCACACCCTGATGTTATTAAACAGCTATTTAAACAACAAATCTTCATTTAACTGAAATGAGTTATTGTGAGTCACAAAACCATTTAGTTTATATTCACACATTGTTGGTTAAGCCACACTTCAATTACATTGAAAGTAGTAGCTCTCTTCTTGTCGCAGATGGTCAGAGTATTACTCCATTTCCAATCCTGCTAATTTCCATGCTTTAAAAGTAAAAAGTAAAACTGCATAGCCCACAGGTACGGTACTTAGATTTCTTCCAGAAGTGCCAAACACTTTGGCATGGGTACAGATGGTGGTGGTGGCCATCTGCCCTGGGAAGAACAGAAACTCACCTTCCCTGGAGGGAGTAAATGCTGGGTTTTGTGTTACAGCCAGGGAAACTGGTGGAGTCTGCAACTGCCACCCTGTCAGCAGAGCTTCTGTAAGTGTATACATACACACCTGTGTACATGTAGAAGTATAGAAGGTTCACCCTATGCTGCATATCCTTCCAGCACCCCTATTTCTGTTCATTTCTGCCACAACTCATGAAGGTTCTTGACTTTTTTTTTCTTTTCAGATCTTGCACTGTTTCAGAAAATAATTTGCCTCAGAATGTATAACATAGGCTAATCAGCACTGTTTATATTATTCATTAATTGTCACTGCCCACAATTATGCATCCCGAGACTGAGTCTTCACACGGTCAGTAAAGTCTGTAAGGATTTTTCCATCAACTAATGTTCTAGAAAATAGTTTCACTTTAGCTGTTAATATGTGCTTTCTATGAAGAGCTATAATGTAGCATTTCATAAAGCAAGTAGTAAATTGCTCACGTTTAGCTAGCGAAGCGCTGCTTTTGTCCATGCAACTACAGTTAATCAGAGTATGAAAAACTGTAGCATTTGCCTAAGTAGCACTTTTTAGCAAGCATGTCTTCATTGCATCTGTTAATGGTTTCAAGTGATATTGTGAGTAGAGCTGAAAGGTTTTCATTATGGATGCATTATGTCAGGGGCTTAGATTCCCCTTTTATAATAAAGCAGGTTGTAGTGTTATATTTACATTACATTATACTCCTGTAAAACACATCTTTGTTTTCCATCATATATATTAAACATTGTGTTTCTGACTGATTTGTCTGAACTTAATACATGACTGAACAATGCCCTACAGATTCACTCACTATCAACACACACACAGATCACTTTTATATTATGATAAATAACTAAACAATACAATATTCAAACCATGAAAATATACACAGGTTCAAGAAAACATTTGTAAATAATACTTGAAATAAGGATGTATACACATTTTATAGCTGCATTTTTGAAATTGTACAATCTCTATGCATTGCAGACTTTTTAAATTCAAGCAATGAACCAGTCATGGGGTTGGGACAGCTAACATAATGATTAAGATCTTTGCCTCATAGACACAAAATAGAAAGCTTGCTTCTGATTTAGGGTTATTGCCTAAGATAAAAATGGCCCTTCAGGACAGCTAGCCTAGCATCCACCTATGAACCTGATCAAATTTATAGAAAATCAGTCTTTATAGTCGTTATACAGTATCTAACTCCTTAACGTAGTCATAAAAAAGTAATAAAATTATTAACCACCAAATGTGTCTATCTGTTCTTCATGGCAACCACCTAGCAACATACATTACCCATGAAGTCTTTCTAGCAATATAACTTTTCCTTGAATTCCAGTCATCCAAAATTTTAATTATAACTTCACTGTCAGAGATTTTCTCAATTTTCATTTGCCCATTATAAGTTTCTTTATATTTTTGGAGCAGTTTACATGTTTATTGTAACCCAGCAACCATAACATCATTAGGTGTCATTTTCTTCCTTAAGAATCTTCTCAAAAGATTTTCAATACCATCCACTTCTCTACCTACAGCAGTAGAAGTCTACCATTGGAAACATTTTCATCAACCTTTTGCAGAGTGTAAAATATGTATGCAAACACCTCCAGGCAAAATACCTAAATCCCCCGTGCTGGTGGCATGTTGCATTAACTGACCAGTCCACTTCCAAGTGACTCCATGTGCCTTATTGTTTAAGAGTGTACTTGTCAAGCTTTAGATGTTGTCTTATTTTCTAAGCCTTTGAAGCTGTACATGTTCTATTAACTAATCCTTTCACTGAAAAAAGTCATCCCTTAAAGGAATGTCGTGCTCAGTAACTCGATCATGCTCCTATAGCAGCATTTACTTCACCGGTGTCAAGATCTCTGGCTGAATAAGCCTGCTGATGACTGAACACTCACAGCTGTCATCAGGTCACAGGAAGATATCCATGTCATTCAAAAGGGGCTATCACATGTTAATTAATGGTAGCAGGACCATAAATTAATGTTAAATACAAAGGAATGAAGCACTGTTCTTTGCAAAACAGGAGTAGCCCTGCACCTACCATATACATAACAACCCCTTTAAAATATCCACCATCATACCATGGCAAAGCACATTCATATAGACAGTGAACTCACTTTTGACCTCTTTGTACTGAATACCATTAGGAAATATTTTTACCTAGTTCAGCTATTTATAAAAGGTATATCCCCCAGGTTAAAAGAAGTAATTTTCCCTTTATATGCCTCCCTTATCAGGCCCATACTTGAACATAATTCCCTTCTTTGACATATATGTATCCAGACATATCATTCAACTAGAAGCACATCAGTGTTTCTCACAAAGAAAATCTTGAATGTCAGCTCTCAAAATTACAAAAGTGACTTACAACCCTATCACTGTATGCTGTCTCTTATAGACTTCTGCAAAATGACCTCTGCCTGGCCTTAAAAGCCAGAAAAACAACCATGTCCTACTTAATATCTTACATATCAATCAAACTGCTAGTACCACAGATTACCTACTCTTTGTACCTAAGTCTGAATCATTAGCATGACTAGCACAGGTTAGCATGATCAGTTTTTCTCCCGGAGAATTCCCATATCATTGGAATAACCTTTCCCTCCATGTCAAACAAAGCAGCTTCCTAACATTCTTCAAAAATAACCTTAGTGAGTGGATTAGAAGCTGTAAAATTTAATCTGGTATCACCCCTACTCCATCCCTCATGGATAGGAAGAGCAAGTAGTGGGAATAGCAGTAGTTAGGCTGCAAACAGTCCACTGGGTAGATCAATGGCATCCCCACTCAATCCTACATACTCAAGTCTTAAAACAGTTTGGTGATTTGAATCACTCTCAAGTCTTTAGCCAACTACCTTATGTTCAATCAACACTTAATTGTTTCCAAGAACACAATCTTATTTTTTTATTTTTCTAGTTTCTTAACCCTGTCTCCTCTTGCAGGCCTATTCCACTACCTCCAACATGCAACAGCAGGCTGACCAGATATTTTGGTTCTCACTTTGCAATAATATTTTACAAAATGATTGCTCTCAGATTTATTACATAAGAATGATTGAATTTGATATAATTTATTTATTGATTGACATTTGTTGACCGGGAAAGTCCACTGGGCCAATGACCCATTTTCAGTGGAGGCCTGAGGAGAAAAGCTCCATACAATCACAGAAATTTTTACATAACATCAGCTTAACTTTGAAAGTCAAGAAAGTTTTTACACAATACAAATTGAAGTAGATATACAAGACAAATACGTATTATAGAGGTATACGATACAAGAAAATAAACCCAGTGTGTTGGAGTTTTAGTAATTCTGTTTATATATTCTCATAAGTAAGAATACTGTTTAATCAATTCTGTTTATTCTGCCACAGAAATAACGAAAGCAAGAGAGATTGGATACAAAGACAGACAGTGTAAATTGAAACTATATTAAGTTAGTAAAAGTATTTGTAGTGTATAGTGGCCAACACTTTTAAGGTGGTTTAATCATATGACTACAAGAACAGACAAGGTTATTGAGATAGTGTTCTTTTAGTGCAAACTTAAATGTTTTTAAAGAGTCTAGTTGAGTAATAGAGAGAGGGAGCGCATTCCAAAGTTTGGCAATGGCATGGGAATAGAGACATTGTCCAGCTCTTTTGTTGGGTTTAGTTATGGTTAAGAGTTGTTTGTTAGAGGACCTAAGATGCCGATTAGGGGTGTGTGTTTGTATTATAGTTTGAAAGGATGGGCAGTAGTTTGGATTATTTAGTAGTTTGTGGGTGACAGTAAGTTGGGAGTAATGTTGATAGTGAGGGAACTCAAACCAGTTTATGGATTTAATGGCCAGGCAATGATGTGTGCGAGTTGGCATGCTGGAGACAAACGTAGCTATTTTATAATAGCACAACTGCAGTTTGTTCAGGAGAGATGTGTGTAGGTTAATGAAAATGAGGCAACCATAGAGGAGGGAGGGTAGAAGCAGACTATTAGCTAGTTTCAGCTTGGTAGACCTGTCCAAATAGAGTTTATGCCTATAGAGCTATTCAAACTTAAAATGGGTCTTTTTGATTGAGTTGAGTATATGATTCTCAAAGGATAGTTTGTCATCAGTTGTGATGCCAAGTAGTTTGGCTGTTTTTACAATTTCAATTTCTGCATTGTTTTGAGAGAATATTTTAAAGTCTAGAGTTAGAGGTTTGGTTGTGAAGAGTATATGTTTTGATTTTTTGGGATTAAGTAGCAGTCGAGCTGCAGTAAGCCAGGATTCGATGGAAGTAAATGCATTTTGTGTTAACTTTAGGAGATTTGAGATGTTGTTAGAGGATGTAATTATTGTTGAATCGTCCGTATATTGAATGACAGTGTACTATGCAGGGATGCTTTATGGAGATTATTAATAAATATGTTAAAAAGCAAGGGCCCGATAACATAATAATTATAATAATAATAATAATAATAATAATACATCTATAACCTTCAAATCTACTCACATGTCCAGTAGGTAAACCTAGTAACATTATCCATTTAGCCTAGTAGTCTCCCATAAACACCTGGTATTTATTTTAATCTGTACTGCATCGTAATACAAATAGGATTTGGGAATATTTAACTGGAAAAACCATGAAAAAGCAAATATAAGAAAAACCACAAAAGCTGGAATGCTACAACAAATTTATTCCGGTACCTCGGCAGAATGCCTTCAAAGGAATAAAATACAAGCACATGTTGCATCTATTTATACTGTGCAGAATGTAATTAATCAATTAACAAAATTTAATTACAAGAAAAAAGTTTCCAAAGAATTTAAGGAGACACTACAAGTAACAAAATAAATGTGAATTACATTAAGCTATTTGACACTAAATCCATATAGAAAAGGTATCTGATATTCATAATAGACAATGAATTACACCATAAAGATCATTACAACAACAAAGTTGCTAATATTATTAAATAGTAAGATTTACCTCCAAATTCATACCCCTAGGTCTCAGGGTGCCAAATTTTAAAATAAATTCACTCTCTAACTTCAAAAGATTTTGTAAACAATTTACACCATTCTTAGATTTTGGTTTTGCTAAAGCACAAAATGTTAATGAATCCATATTGCCCTTATGGACTATGTTAAAATGTTCCGAAATAGGACTGTCCAACCTAACATTACGTACATCGCCCATATGTTCTAAAATACGTATTTTGAGTTGGCATTTTGTTTGACCAATGTAATATTTTGGTGGGTCACAACCACAACCAAGAATATACACCACGCCACAAGATTTACAGTTAAAATTATCAAGGGCGATATATTTAACACCATTAATCATACTTCCAGACAAGTTTTTAACCTTATGGCAGATTTTACATTTGCCACAACTCAACATACCATGTGGAAAAGTAACATTCTCACACGTATTAACATTATCAAACCTGAATTTCAAAATTTCTTTTAAATTTGCATATCTTCCATAAGAGAAGGACACATGATCGGGAAATAGGTGACCTATTTCCTCATTTTTACAAACAATGGGCCACAAAAAATCCACAATGTATTTCAGAGTTGGTGAAAAAGGAGAAAACTTTGTTACAAAAAGTATATTCTCACTTTTGTCACATGAAGCTTCCCTAAAATTCTGATTTTTTGCTTTCTTGGTCTTATTATTGTGCACATTAGAGTCTGACAATCTATCAAGACTTCTTTCAATAATGCTCTTAGAATAACCTCTAGATAAAAGTCTGGTTTTTATGTTTGTAAATTCCGTCCTCCAATTCGCACTGTCTGAAGTGTGTTCCTTGGTGCGTTTAAATTCACCAAAAGGAAGTGCTTCAATTAAATGTGCAGGATGTGCACTGGTTGCATGTAAAAAATTATTTGAGGCAGTATTCTTCCTGAAGGGCCTAAACTGTACTAATTCTTTTTTATCCACATATAACAAGATGTCCAAGAATTGTATTGTTTGTGTATTCACAGTAAATGTGAATTCCAGACCAAATTTATTTTGATGAAGTTGATCCATGAAGTTATCAAAATCTGACATTTTGCCCTTACAAATAAAAATCAAATCATCAATATATCTACGATATAAGATGACATTTTTTTGAAAAAAGTCTAAAGTGTACAAAAAACTAATTTCAAAATATGACATGAAGAGAATAGCATAAGTGGGGGCAAAATTAGCCCCCATTGCAGTACCCTCTCTCTGAAGAAAAATCTTTTTTTCAAAAAGAAAATAGTTATGAGTGAGTGCAAACTCTAATAACACAATAATAAATGAAGTGCGTGGTCCCTCCCCCAAAATTTTGTTGATAGCTTCCAAACCGAATCTAGTTTTAATACTGGTGTAAAGAGCCTTTACATCAATAGTGGCCCAATAAAATGTTTTGTCCCATCTGAAATTTTTTTACCAATTCACAATATTGATTGGTATTGCTAATGTGAGAAGTAACATTTTTAAGTTCTTTTTTAAGTATGCTATCTAAAAGTATGCCTATATGCTCCAAAAAAACCACCACAGCAAGACACAATTGGACGACCAGGGGGATCTAACAAATTCTTATGGATTTTGGGCAAAGCATAAAAAGTCGGGTCCTTAGGATTAGTAATAAATAATCTTTTAACATCTTTACTACTTAAGAAACCTAGCCTTTCGCCCCTTTCCAGAAGCTCCATAAGTAATGAATTGTACTCATTAATTGGGTTATTGGACAATTCTGCGTAAATATAGTCATTACACAAAAGATCATAATTCATTTTTAGATAATGACATCTCTCCATAATGACCCAATTACCCCCTTTATCTGCAGTACAAAATATATATTTGTTAGACACACTTTTCATTTCCTTTAAAGCCAACCATTCAGCTTTAGTAAGGTTATAAATCATGTACTGCTTTAAAAAGGAAGCATACTCAAATTCCACTTTTTTACAAAGAACACCTTCAAAAGCTTTCAGAATAGAACAATTTTTAGGTGGACTAAATGAACTACATGCTGGCAGACTGGGAACTATAAGTTTGCCATATCCAGTATGAAAACGTTCAGTATGCGAAGTATCATTCAGAATAGAGCTGGAAGTAATTTCAAAGTCTGTGTCACCCATTACAAAATTATCAACTTCCTCAAAAGAATATTCATAAATAGATAGTTCCATTAAGGAATCATCTAAAATGGACAAATTATCAAAATCACATGAAAATTTACTATCACTCTCAGTTGGGACAGTGCTTACATCAATCCTTCCATCGGGTATATCAATGCCCGCATGTGCAAGATTAGGAAACTTCTTTAATTCAAAAAACACTTTTAAATAAAGTTTCCTACAAAACCGTTTAACATCCAAAAGTACATCAGATAAAGCAGGTACCCTAGTAGGAACGAATTTGCTACCCTTATCCAAAACCAGTGACTTATCAGAAGTTATTACAAAATCACTTAAATTGACAATGTGTGGAAAAATAAAGTCAATTTGTGCAGGGTCTGCATTATCAAAGTTCAAACTTCCAACTTGCGAAACAGAACCAAAATGCTGCATGATATCACTGACATTATCAGTACCTTCGGTTACGGCCCTTTTGCCGTGACTTCCGTTTCGAACCTTGGCGAAAATTCCACCTGCCCTGTTCCTCTGTGTCGGTAGCCCCGCCAGTATCAGCTACAATATCCACTCTTTCGAAGGAAACACTTTTCTTGCTTCTGACAGTGTCCGATGAAGAAACAGAAGAATCCCGACTGCTACGCGAGCTTCCTTCAACAGCCTTACTTAGGACCGAACCATTTTTTCGCTTTCTTTGCCAGGAGTAAACCAAATTACTTCTGAAGTCACCGACATCTCTATTGAGCTTTTTCTTTTTTCTGGTAATTACATTGCATTCTACTTTGGACACTTCAACATTAATGTCCTTCATAGCTGAATTAAATGCTGTGTTAGGAAATTCATTGACTAAAGTTGCCTCACCTTCCACAATTTGTGATTGGATCAGTCCAAGACATCTCCTGTTGCGCTTAATTAAAATTTTAAGCCAAGTGAGTGTGCATTGTAACGAAGCTGCCTTCCATTCCTCCAAAAATTCACCTTCATCTTCAGAAAATTTATAAGCAGGCAATTTATCGATCCTAAGACCTCTCGGTGTAATAGATAATTCAACATACTTCTCTAATAAGCGAATGTCATAAAATAGAGAGGTCTCCTTAATTCTTAACTTCTTTAAGTCTTCAAACTTCTTATCAAAAACACTATTACCATGGAAGTATGATTAATGGTGTTAAATATATCACCCATGATAATTTTAACTGTAAATCTTGTGGCGTGGTGTATATTCTTGGTTGTGGTTGTGACCCACCAAAATATTACATTGGTCAAACAAAACGCCAACTCAAAATACGTATTTTAGAACATATGGGCGATGTACGTAATGTTAGGTTGGACAGTCCTATTTCGGAACATTTTAACATAGTCCATAAGGGCAATATGGATTCATTAACATTTTGTGCTTTAGCAAAACCAAAATCTAAGAATGGTGTAAATTGTTTACAAAATCTTTTGAAGTTAGAGAGTGAATTTATTTTAAAATTTGGCACCCTGAGACCTAGGGGTATGAATTTGGAGGTAAATCTTACTATTTAATAATATTAGCAACTTTGTTGTTGTAATGATCTTTATGGTGTAATTCATTGTCTATTATGAATATCAGATACCTTTTCTATATGGATTTAGTGTCAAATAGCTTAATGTAATTCACATTTATTTTGTTACTTGTAGTGTCTCCTTAAATTCTTTGGAAACTTTTTTCTTGTAATTAAATTTTGTTAATTGATTAATTACATTCTGCACAGTATAAATAGATGCAACATGTGCTTGTATTTTATTCCTTTGAAGGCATTCTGCCGAGGTACCGGAATAAATTTGTTGTAGCGTTCCAGCTTTTGTGTTTTTTCTTATATTTGGGAATATTTAATCCTGCTACCTCCTTCAGGTGTATAGTTTTATTCTATGGCTCCCAAACCTTACCACCATCCCAAACATAATATTGCATCATAAGTTTAATTATCTTCAGACAATTAACAGGAATATCAACAAGTAATGATTGAAATGCAGCCATAACTAGGGAAGCATTTTAAAGTAAAGCCAGAACCTTCAGCTACAGTTTCACCTCTTTCATTTTTCACCTATGAAAATCCCCTTTTAGTTTTCTCTTTAACTCTTTGTAGGTCATAATGTACAAGTTCCACTAGCCAATGACCGACCCATATACCCAAGTAATTGATATGTTCAGCCTATTATAAGTAGCCATATTTTATATTTAGAGTGTAGAAAGGACTACAGTTTACCTTGTCTTAGTCATATTTGTCTTATATCTTAAAACCCTTCTAAACTGGTGAAACTGAAATAAATTATCTTTATCATTCTCATGGTTTGTTAGTCGGCTACAGTGGAGCAACAGTTAGCATTATCGTCTCACAGCAAGAGGTTCTCCCGTTCGATTCTCAGCTGGAGCAGCTTCTGTGTGGAGTCTGCATGTCCTCCCCACTGTCGTGTGACGTTAAAGACATGCAGATAGGGAAGTGTCTGAATGGGTGTGCCTTCTTTGAAGGTTGGGCATCGGGCTGGCAACTCAGCACCATAAAAATCCACTGTCAATCATTAGCGGATCGGAGTTCCACTGTGGTGACCCCCTAACCGGGAAAAGCTGAAAGACACAAACAATTCTCATGGTTTGTTAAATATTTCAGCTTTTCGAAAGACAATAATAAAATGTTGATCTCCTAGCATCCCATCAGGTAGCTCCACAAGTCTGATGATCTCACTGCTGCTATCAAAGGTTTTAGGTATAGAGCAAACAAAAACAGTGATAATGTACAACCTTTCGTCATACCTGTGGACATCTGAAAAGGTAGAGGCTTTCTAGCATGAATTTTAACTCATGCTGCAGAATCATTATCATCATCATAAATCCCCCTTTTCCCCATGTTTCTACATGGGGTCAGGGTGTTGTGTTAACTGTCGCCAACTCTCTTGATTCAATGAAACACTCCTGCCTTCTTTGACACCCATGCCTGATTGTCACAGATTTTTTCTCACACAATCCATCCACCTCTTTGCTGGATGCCCTGGGTTCTTCTTTTCTTCTGTCTGTCTGTTCCAAATCTTTTTCACCAGATTATCTTCTTCTTTTCTGCACATGTCCCTAAACTACCATAATTTGCTCTCTTTTATCTTTTCTGCAATTGAAGCTACTTTGGCTTCTGCTCTTATGTCCTCATTTCTTCGAATGTCACACAGTATGTACCCTGCCACCTGTCTCAGGCACTTCATCACCTTCACCTGTAGCTTCCTAATCTGTTCTGCCTTTACTGCCCAGGTTTCAATGCCATACAGTAGTACTGGTCACACCACTGTTTTGTACAGATTACTTTTCATCTTCTTTGGCATTCGTCTGACATACACTACACCTGACACTCAATGCCAATTGGCTGCAGCCCCTCTGATTCTAGCTTTGACCTCTTCATTCAGATTTCCCTTCCCACTATCTTCCCTTCTGTCTCAGTTCTCAGCTTCTTCTGATTTCTCCATTTGCTGCCATTACCACTGTCTTATCTGTACTCAATTTCATCTCAAGTGCATTCAGTTTTGCATTATATTCCCTTATCCTTTGCTGAAGTTCTTGTTCAAAATCTGGCTGTAATGCCACATCATCTGCATCCACAATTTTGTTCACCTGTCCCAAATCAGCTTTCTTGGGAGCTTGCCATATGCTTTCTCCATGTCTAGGAATGCCCATTTGGACTCTTTCCTCATCTCTAGCTTCTACTCAACTTTCTTACTGCAAACATTAAGTCAGTTGTGCTGTATCCTGATCTGGATCCAAATTGCTCATCTCCCATCTTACTTTCTACTACCGTGTGCATCCGTTTATCAATCACTCTCTCCAGAACTTTCATGCAGTCTGATAGCAGTTTGATACCTCTGTATGGCCCACAGTTGTGGATGTTGCCTTTGTTTTGTATACTGGCATGGGTATGTTTATTCTCTAGTCATCTGAGCTATGGCTTTCTGTTCATACTGCTATTAGTACCTATAGGAGCCATTTCTTCCTTGTCTCTACCAGCATCTTTAGCACTTCTTCTGTGACTTCATCTGAGCCACCTGCTTTCCCTGATTTCATTTTCCCCAAGTACTGTTTTTACTTCTATGCTGGGCTCCTCTTCTTCTCTCATTGTAGCCTGAGTCTATGTCAGTACAGCTTCTGTGGGGATTTTCTTCACTCAGAAGCTTCTGGAAATACTCCTTCCATCTGCCTTTGATGTCATGTGGACTGGTGAGCAGGTTGTTATAGGCATCCCTTATGGAAGGTGTCTGACTATCTTATTTATCTTTCTGTCTGTGCCTTGCAACCTGTTAGAGTTTCTTTGTGCCATCTCCCAACTTATTTTCCAGAAGCTGGTAGAGTGCCTCCGGTGCGTTGTTCTTTGCTCTTGTAGTTTCTTCCTTAGCTTCTTTGCTAGCCAACTGGTATTCCTTCCTTTGCCCATCTTTTTTATCTCCTACCTTATCCTGCACTCCTTCTTTCTTTTGATAATTTCCTAGACTTCTGCATTCTACCACCAGCTTTTCTTATGTACCTTATTTCATACCTGGTTCAGCCATATATCTGCTCTGCAGACCTCAAGCATGCTATTTTGAGGTGCTGTCATTCTTCTTCATCTCCACCTATTTCTTCCTCTTCTTCAGGTGCTAGAGCTCTGAGTAATTCCTTGATCTTTTGTGCTTTCCTCTTCAGTCAACTTCCAGTTCTTCTGCCTCGTCTCTGTTGACCTTAGAGCCTTCTCTGACCACTGCTTGCAGCTGACTGTGCAACCAGTCAACCAGTGGTTTATGCTGTGGGATGACGTTTCACTGGAGATAATGTTGCAATTGCTAATTCTACCCCAGTGCCCTGTCTTACTAGGAAGAAGTCTACCTGAGTTGCATGTTGGCAACTCATGTATGTGATCTTGTGACTGTCTCTCTTTCTGAACCATGTGCTGCTATCAAGCCATTTGCCAGACAGAAGTCTAGAATGGCATCTCCTTCTTTATTCCGGTTGCCCCACCCATGTGGACCCAGGCAGTCCTCATATCCTGTTCTGTCTCTCCTAATATGTGCATTCAAATTACCCATTATCAACACTAGCAGGTCCTGCAACTGCTGTCTGAATACAGTCTTCTCTTCACTACCACAACCTTGCTTTGTGGCATCAGCTGAGATTATGAAAACTGTCCTATCATTAGGCTGCATTCTGACTGCATTAATTCTGGTGGCACCCCTTGTTGCCTTCTGAACCCTCTCTCGCTACAATTCCCATAGCCTCCTCTGTATCATCATTATGTCCAGCTTTCACGCAACAGAGCTATCCCAGGTAATCCATGCTGGGCAACTGGACACCAGCCAGCTTGTTGAACAAGGAGCAGCTGGGCTTTATGGTGGGCACATACTGGCCAGTAGGGGCTGATACTGTTAGCATAGGTCCATGGGGTAGATCTGAGTAGGCTGGGTTCTTAACCCATTTATCACAGGCAAATACCTATGCCCATTTGGCAATATTAATCAACATGACCGAATCATCTAGAGCCATATATTACACCACTGAATGGCTAGCCATGCCGTGGTGTGCAGCCTGTTATCCATGTTTTCCTATCTTTATTTTATTTAACATTTATTTGCCTATCTTGAGGATACTGTGCTCAACTCTTACTCCTGTAGGGCACCAATGTAGAGTCTGTGCTGCTGCCCCCAGCTCCATTCATTGGTGAGTTTGAGATGGAAACACTCAGCATGCTTTTCAGAGGTGAGACGAACCCCACATAGACACATGGAGAACATGCAAACTCCAAACAGGTATTGGCCGAAAGTTAGGATTGAAACTTGTACCTTGTGCATGAGAGGAGAAAACCTTAATCATCATATTTATAGCCTTTATTAAATCTACAAATTCCCCAGAAAAAATAAAAATTCTGAAATCATCTATATTAAATAAAACCAGTCTACCTGTCAACACTCATAGCTGTACACAAATTACTATCACAAAATTTTCATACTGTAATTGAACATCTCATATTATTATCCATGTTTTCAAAATATTAAAGGTCTGTCTTCCTCCTCCAAACACATATTGATCATTTAAGTCAAACATGGGGTACATCTTGCCATTCTTTTTACAATAATTACGATAAACACCTTGTAATCATGATCTGACATGAAGATGTGTTTATACAAAGATGCCGAACTTGCATCCTTTCCCTGTTTAGGAACACTCTGGCCACTGCCTCTGTCCATGATCTCTAGTCTAAAAAACATCATTATATATCATAAATAAACAAGATCTTATTTTTTCTTTATGTATTTTCCATAACTAGTGCAACATAATTTCTTGATTTTTACCTAATGCTTGCTGTCTCAAAATTTAACGCTAGCACTTTTTGAGTCGTTGGGCTCACCATCAAAATTTGTTTTTTCACTATTAACTTTCAGTAAGTATAATTTTTGTAAATAATTAAATAGTTCCCCTTCTATAATTCTTTAGTCATCCTACAGTTGGTATCACTGCATGTAATACAAAACATCTCTGCTATCACAACAGGATCTCTGCTATCCTCTCCTTTCAAACCTGCAGTAATTTCTTTGTGAAGCTTGCTATCACAACCTGGTAACTATTTTCTGTTAACTGGATAAATTATAAAAATATCTGTATTCCAAGCACTCCCTTACAAATTTAGATTTTGTAGTTTTTCCTTTAATGCTTACTTTGTCTTCGTACTGTCAAATCACCATCAGAGTTAAAATTTGCAATTCTTGTAACTCATCTCTCTTCCTTTATAGGCTATCATGCCGTCTCTTCTCAAAACATTCACATCTTTAACACCCCAGCTCAGTCTTCTCTTCCTGACACCCCACGTTGTTGTCAAAACCTGCTAATTCTGACCAGCACTGCCTCATCTTTAGTTAATTGTTCACACCAAGTAACAAATGACTCTTGTTTAAGACAAAATGTGGAAAACCTCCAATGCCTTATCAAGTAACCGATGCCTTATCAAATAACCAGTAACCAATGCCTTATCAAACAACTAGTGCCTTATCAAACAACTAGTGCCTTATCAAATAACCAATGCCTTATCAAATAACCAGTGCCCTATCAAATAATCAATGCCTTGTCAAATAACCAATGCCTTACCAGTGCCTTATCAAATAACCAGTAACCAATGCCTTATCAAACAACTAGTGCCTTATCAAATAACCAATGCCTTATCAAATAACCAGTGCCTTATCAAATAATCAATGCCTTGTCAAATAGCCAATGCCTTATCAAATAACCAGTGCCTTGTCAAGTAACCAGTGCCTTATCAAGTAACCGGTGCCTTATCAAATAACCAATGCCTTATCAAATAACCAGTGCCTTATCAAGTAACTGGTGCCCTATCAAATAACCAGTGCCTTATCAAATAATCAATGCCTTGTCAAATAGCCAATGCCTTATCAAATAACCAGTGCCTTATCAAATAACCGGTGCCTTATCAAGTAACCAATGCCTTATCAAGTAACCGGTGCCTTATCAAATAACCAATGCCTTATCAAATAACCGGTGCCTTATCAAGTAACCGGTGCCTTATCAAGTAACCGGTGCCTTATCAAGTAACCGGTGCCTTATCAAGTAACCGGTGCCTTATCAAATAACCGGTGCCTTATCAAATAACCGGTGCCTTATCAAGTAACCATTGCCTTATCAAATAACCAATGCCTTATCAAATAACCGGTGCCTTATCAAGTAACCAGTGCCTTATCAAGTAACCGGTGCCTTATCAACTAACCGGTGCCTTATCAAATAGCCGGTGCCTTATCAAATAACTGGTGCCTTATCAAATAACCAGTGCCTTATCAAGTAACCAATGCCTTACCAGTGCCTTATCAAATAACCAGTAACCAATGCCTTATCAAACAACTAGTGCCTTATCAAACAACTAGTGCCTTATCAAATAACCAATGCCTTAACAGTGCCTTATCAAATAATCAATGCCTTGTTAAATAGCCAATGCCTTATCAAATAACCAGTGCCTTGTCAAATAACCAGTGCTTTATCAAATAACCAATGCCTTATCAAATAACCAGTGTCTTGTCAAATAACCAATGCCTTATCAAATAACCAGTGCCTTGTCAAATAACCAATGCCCTATCAAATAACCAGTGCCTTATCAAATAACCAGCGCCTTATCAAATAACCAGCGCCTTAACAAATAACCAGTGCCTTATCAAATAACCAGTGCCTTATCAAATAACCAGTGCCTTATCAAATAACCAATGCCTTATCAAATAACCAGTGCCTTATCAAATAACCAATGCCTTATCAAATAACCAGTGCCTTATCAAATAACCACTGCCTTATCAAATAACCAGTGCCTTATCAAATAACCAGTGCCTTATCAAGTAACCAATGCCTTATGAAATAACCAGTGCCTTATGAAATAACCAGTGCCTTATCAAATAACCAATGCCTTATCAAATAACCAGTGCCTTATCAAATAACTAGTGCCTTATCAAATAACCAATGCCTTATCAAATAACCAGTGCCTTATCAAATAACCAGTGCCTTATCAATAACCAATACCTTATCAAATAACCAGTGCCTTATCAAATAACCAATGCCTTATCAAATAACCGGTGCCTTATCAAATAAGAGATCACTAATGTTTACAGAGTACATGTAAGTGGTGCGTGATCTGATATTATTGAAGGATGAATCTTTAATGCACTCTATAAATAAACATACTGAGTCCCTTAACGGTCCCCAGGAACATACTGAGTAGCAATATATACCCTGTGTTGACACACAATCTTGATTTAAACCTATTAGGAAAAAACATTATACCAAGTCTCCCCTGCTTTAGTGTCCAAAACAGCAGGTAGCTCCAATTTCTTAACATAAGTACCTATACACCATTCCTATCATGGGATATGGAATGCTTGACATTGTCCTCTAATTTCTTGTATATTTACTGCCAGATACTAGTCCCCTACAGAAAGAGCTAAATATTTCATAAGTATATTTGTATCTGTATAACCTTTCATCACAATATAATAGCCTTGAATATCTGCTAATGTATATTGAAATGTCATATACTATTGTGTAGACACTGTCAGCATCACCCCTCTTCATCTTGCCTCCAGCAAAACAGATGCTACTCACCATAGCCAGTATCCCTTTACTAATGCATCAAGTTCATATTCATCTAAATGAAAAGGAAAAAAACAGCAAATACACCCCATGTGTTACACATGACTTCCACAGTCACACTCTCTTCTGTTGAAAGTCCATCACTAGTTTAATGAACTGATACCCATTTGTATATTATCATCAAGTGCAAAATCCAGAATATATAATTCCTTTATTACATGGTCATTTATGCCTATTATTTTGCTAAGTACATATATTTAAAATCTCATCACATCCAAAGATCAACTTCTCATCAATGCCTCATCTATTATAAAGCCACAAGAGATGTGTAGAAGCTCCCCCTACCTGTCTGTCAGTAGCAAATAAAAATCATCCAAGATAGTCTGATGCAGACACTCCCCTCATTACCCCAGTAGATGTACAGTAAAGTCTGTTTAGCTGTAGAAAATATTGCTTGCCCTTCATGTAAAAACAAAGAGCTGATTAGATGTTTTTAGCTTTGCCCACACAGTGCTTGGCTTTTCCTTATATCCATGGCACACAGCAGTCTTTCAATTTTATTTTCCTTTTGTGGATACAAAAATGAAAACTGCATTTAATTGATTTTTGAAGACAGTTGAACATATCCTTGACATAAATAATTAATGAGTTTTTAAATGCACCACATCTAACTGAAATCAATATAGGAATTGTTTGTTTGCAGCTCAGAAGTTCTTCTCACTGAGGTTACTGCCACTAAGAAATATATTTTCTAAGAGATAAAGAAAGTCCAGAGATGATGCTGTGTCTGAATGGTAGATTGGAAAAGCTGGAAATAGAGTTGGTTGAACGCAAAACTAAGAAAATTAATACAGATATCAAAGATTACAAATTGGATCAAGCGTTTCTTTGGAAATACTTACGTGATAAGTTGTCTTACGGGATCTCTAATAGTAATTCAGTTTCTTTTGCTAACTCTGAAGAAGCTGGTAGCAATAATGACACTGATAGTGATTTTCCAACATTTCCGCCGGCACAAAATCCCGCTGATATGAACAAATGCTTTTGGAACAGTGATACCACCAGCAGTAAAAAAATGGGGTCGTTATGATGGGGGACAATCTAAAAACTTTGGGAGAAACTACAAATATCAAAAGAACAAGAAAACACGATGGAACTGATAAGTGCAATTTTTTTCAGGGCTCATTAGTAGTGGACTTTTGTAAATGTGAGATTTCTGATGTGGTGCTGTCTGTGTTACAGTTAGAACTTACATTTATTCTGACAGCCTTACCCCAACTTCATGTGTTAAAAAGTAAAATTTTTAGTTTTAGTAGAAAATTGCATTTAACTAACCACTTTCTGAGATGTGATGTTAATGAATGTAATAATGTGGATTTGAGTTCAGATGATGATTCCTTTTATTCCTGGGGTTCTTTTCAGGACAAGGTGGGTAGTCCTGAAGAACATATTTATTATGCTTGTACTAATTTGAATACTAACAGTACTAAAAAAAATGTTTTTTATACCTCCCTTACTTAATAGTAATGCACAAAGTTATATTTCAACCTTAAATTTTGAGGTTGAAAGATTATATTGGCAGTGTGTTAATAACAAAGCTGAAATATGTTATAATTTGACTTTGGAACAGCTTTTTCTGATTTTTGTAAAAAACAAAATCTGGTGGTTAAGCCATCAGATAAAGGTAACAATATTGTTATTTTACACTACACTCAATATTTAAATATGTGCTATGCCCATTTAAATAATAAGGAAATTTATGAGAAGTGTAACATTTTGAAATATTATGAATCTGTTAAAGAATATCAATGTCACTTGGAAAAGGGGCATAGGTTAGGTTATTTCTCCACCCATGATGTTGAAAAGAAATTTAATGTTGAATATAGTAGCACTGCGGTATTTTATTGTCTACCAAAAATACATAAAGGTCGAAAATTTAAGTGGTAGACCTATTGTTTCGGCGGAGAAAATTTTTTGAAAAACGTTGGCATTTTACTGCATGAATATTTAAAAACATATGTTATCAGCATTGCTTCTTGCATTAAAGACAGCCAGGATTTTTTAAGAAAAATTAAGGGTGTAAAGTGGAATAGTAATATGTATCGGTTGAGTCTTGATGTAAAAAGTATTTATACTAATATTAAACATAGTGTAGGTATTTTAGCCATGTTCCATTTTTAGGTGACCATCCCAAATCTCATTTCCTTATGGATTTGCTTTTATTCTCTCTGAAGAATCATTTTTTTTGTGTTTAATGGGGAGATTTTCCATCAGCTACAAGGTACTCCTATGGGGCCAGCTTTCGCCCCTATGTATGCTAACCTAGTTATGGCTATGTTTAAGGAAGAGTATATATATCCACACATTTTTTATAAGTCTGAGGTAATTTGTTACTTCAGATTTATAGATGATTTGATTTTCTTATGTCAGGGTAATCGTACTAAGGCACCTATTTTTGTTGAAGAACTACAAGTGAATAATATGGGTCTTCAGTTTGATGGTGTACAGATTGGTGCTCAGGTAAATTTTCTGGATATCTAACTTAATGGATCGGATACTGGAATCATAGAAAGTTAGTTTCTTTTTGGGAGTAGTTGTCACCCATGTCATTTAATTTCAGTACTGTCATATAATGACTTTAAGAATTGATAGGTTATGTAGTAGGGGTGAGGTTTTTTATAATGAAATCATACAGATGGAAAAAATGTTTATTAAGAGAGGATATGATGTTAATATAGTGAGTGAGGCAAAATCTAAAATTATAAATAAGAGATTTGCTAATAGTAGTATTGTCTTTTCAAAAGGAAATAATAGGGATTCAGAGATGTTCTATGGGAAAAGAAACAGGAATAATATAAATGAAATACAAAATATACAAGATAAAAAGGAAATTTATTTTGTTACAACTTTTAATGTGATAACGGATGCAGTGGTTAGGAAGGTACGTGAGTTTTGGCCCATGTTATTAAGGGATAAAGACTTAAGTTTTATCTGGCCATTTAAATGTATCTTACAGAAGAGCTAGAAGTTTGTCGGCCATGGTGGTGCATAATTTTTTTGCTCCACCGGATGTCAGTACTGGGAGGGGTAGTTTAGTAAGTAAGGTCACAATACCGTGCAATAAGTGCTCTATTTGTAAGAAGGTGGTCCCTACTTTTTCTTTTATTAATAATGTACGGTTTATAATTAATGGGACCTATACATGTGATATGGAAGGAGTTATATGCTCTTAGGTGTACATGTAATTTATATTATATTGGTGAGACAGTAAGAAGTTTTAATGTACGCCTTCAAGAGTATATTAGAGACATCAGAAATAAAAAAATTGGATAGATCTTTTTTTGGGGGGGGGGGTGTCATTTTTTATCTTTACATAATTCCAATCCTGAAGACTTGCAAGGTTGTGTCTTGGAAAAGGTCAAGGTAGGTTTGGGGGAATGTGTTAATTTAAAGGATAAACTTTTAAAAAAAGAAACACTTTTTATTTTGAAATATAGTACTTTAGAGCCCTTAGGGCTTAATAAGGAATGTAACTGGAGGTATGTAATTTAGTGATGATAATTTAATTGTTTAATTGTCTTTTCAATTGTGTAATTGATATTGGTATGGTTATTTAATCTGCTGAGTGCTTGATGCATTTACTCTTGGAAGGCTTTTTTGCCGAGGCGCCAAGTCTTATTAAACTGTGAATATATTGGATTCTTTGGCCGTTGTGGTTTTGTTTTGTTCCTACTTTTCTTAGTGTGGTCTTTTTCAACTTCTAATCAATGCCTCATGTATTATAAAGTAGATGTGCATTAAAGTCTGTTTAGCTGTAGAAAACATTGCTTGCCCCTCATGTAAAAATAAAGAGCTGATTAGATGTTTTTAGCTTTGCCCACACAGTGCTTGGCTTTTCCTTATATCCATGGCACACAGCAGTCTTTCAATTTTATTTTCCTTTTGTGGATACAAACATGAAAACTGCATTTAATTGATTTTTGAAGACAGTTGAACATATCCTTGACATAAATAATTAATGAGTTTTTAAATGCACCACATCTAACTGAAATCAATATAGGAATTGTTTTGTTTGCAGCTCAGAAGTTCTTCTCACTGAGGTTACTGCCACTAAGAAATATATTTTCTAAGAGATAAAGAAAGTCCACAGACGATGCTGTTTCTGTTGAAGGCTTCATGAGCGTTTCAGATGTAAAATTATATCCCTGGCTTGAAAAAAAGAAGAGAATTCTACCAAGAAAACTTTTAAAGCAAGAGCTTTGAATACCCAAACAACTGTAGAAATGGAAAAGAAGTTGTTGAGTGATAAAATTTAACAGAAGAATAAGACAAGGCTAACTTATAAAGTTGGTAATCCAAGTTTGTGGTGAACGGATGTCGTGTGCTTCTAATTAATGTTCAGCTATCCAAAATAAAAGTTATTTCACTTGAGTCAGTTCTGTGGTTCAGAAGGATAGAACCCTGACTACATGACTAAGAAGCTTTGTCTGGTCCAGTTACTTGATCAGAATTGCATAGAAGGAAACTAAAGGAATGCAGGATCAAACCTTGTACCTTCCACTACACAAAGCAACTTGTAAACAGCTTAGAGTCTTAATTCACTGCACCAGCTACTGCTGAAATTGAAGTCATTCAGTCAAGCAAATTGGATCATTTTCTCCTTTTTTGCCATTATGACATCTTTGTCTAAAGGAGGATTTTCTGGTTAAAAATATACCAGATAACTAACCACAAGTAAGTTCTGTCTCAGTAAGTGGCTCAGATTTTTAGTCCAGGAAACACTATTGTGTATACAGTCAATTCTACCACTCCTTGTTCCACCCAAAACTATCTGTAAATTTTGTGAGGGTCAGACAGCCTGCTCATCCATAACAACTGATGTAGTGGTCAGACAGCCTGATCATCCATAACAACTGATGTGGTCAGACAGCCTGATCATCCATAACAACTGATGTAGTGCTCAGACAGCCTGCTCATCCATAACAACTGATGTAGTGGTTAGACAGCCTGCTCATCTGTAACAACTGATGTGGTCAGACAGCCTGCTCATCTGTAACAACTGATGTAGTGGTCAGACGGCCTACTTATCTGTAACAACTGATGTAGTGGTCAGACAGCCTGCTCAGCCATAACAACTGATGTAGTGGTCAGACAGCCTGCTTATCCATAACAACTGATGTAGTGGTCATACAGCCTGCTCATCCATAACAACTGATGTAGTGGTCATACAGCCTGCTTATCCATAACAACTGATGTAGTGGTCAGACAGCCTGCTCAGCCGTAACAACTGATGTAGTGGTCAGACAGCCTACTCATGTATAACAGCTGATGTAGTGGTCAGACAGCCTGCTCATCCATAACAACTGATGTGGTGGTCAGACAGCATGTTCATCCATAACAACTGATGTAGTGGTCACACAGCCTACTCATCCGTAACAGCTGATGTAGAGGTCAGACAGCCTGCTCATTCGTAACAACTGATGTAGTGGTCAGACAGCCTGCTCATCCATAACAGCTGATGTAGTAGTCAGACAGCCTGCTCATCCATAACAGCTGATGTAGTGGTCAGACAGCCTGCTCATCCACACCAACTGATGCAGTGGTCAAAAAGCATGTTCATCCATAACAACTGTTCTAGTGGTCATACAGTATGTTCATCCATAACAACTGATGTAGTGGTCAGACAGCCTCCTTATCCGTAACAAATGATGTAGTGGTCAGACAGCCTGCTCATCCTTATCAACTGATGTAGTGGTCAGACAGCCTGCCTGTCTGAAACAACTGATGTAGTGGTCAGGCAGCCTGCTCATCAGAAACAACTGATATAGTGGTCAGACAGCCTGCTCATACATAACAACTGATGGAGTGGTCATACAGCCTGCTCATCCATAACTGATGTAGTGATCAGACAGCATGCTCATCCATAACAACTGATGTAGTGGTCAGACAGCCTGCTCATCCATAACAACTGATGCAGTGGTCAGACAGCCTGCTCATCCGTAACAATTAATGTGGTCAAAAAGCATGTTCATCCATAACAACTGTTGTAGTGGTCAGACAGCATGTTCATCCATAACAACTGATGTAGTGGTCAGACAGTGTGCTCATCTGTAACAACTGATGTAATGGTGAGACAGCCTGCTCATCTGTAACAGCTGATGTAGTGGTCAGACAGCCTGCTCAGCCATAACAACTGATGTAGTGGTCAGACAGCATGTTCATCCATAACAACTGTTGTAGTGGTCTGACAGCATGTTCATCCATAAAAACTGATCTAGTGGTCAGACAGCCTGCTCATCTGTAACAACTGGTGTAGTGGTCAGACAGCCTGCTCATCCATAGCAACTGATGTAGTGGTCAGACGGCATGTTCATCCATAAATGATGTAGTGGTCAGACAGCATGTTAATCCATAAGAACTGATGTGGTCAGACAGCATGTTCATCCATAACTGATGTAGTGGTCAGATAACCTGCTCATCCATAGCAACTGAGGGAGTGGTCACAGCCTGCTCATCCATAACTGATGTGGTCAGACAGCCTGCTCAGCCATAGCAACTGATGTAGTGGTCAGACAGCATGTTCTTCCATAACAACTGATGTAGTGGTCAGATAGCATGTTCTTCCATTACAACTGATGTAGTGGTCAGACAGCCTGCATTTCTGTAACAACTGATGTAGTGGTCAGACAGCCTGCTCATCCATAACAACTGATGTGGTCTGAAAGCATGTTCATCCATAACAACTGATGTAGTGGTCAGACAGCATGTTCATCCATAACAACTGTTCTAGTGGTCATACAGTATGTTCATCCATAACAACTGATGTAGTGGTCAGACAGCCTGCTCATCCCATAACTGATTTAATGGTCAGACAGCCTGCTTATCCGTAACAAATGATGTAGTGGCCAGACAGCCTGCTCATCCTTATCAACTGATGTAGTGGTCAGACAGCCTGCCCGTCCAAAACAACTGATGTAGTGGTCAGGCAGCCTGCTCATCAGAAACAACTGATGTAGTGGTCAGACAGCCTGCTCATCCATAACTGATGTAGTGGTCCAACAGCCTGCTTATTCGTAACAACTGATTTAGTGGTCAGACAGCCTTCTCATCCATAACAACTGATGTAGAGATCAGACAGCATGTTCATCCATAACCACTGATGTAGTGGTCAGACAGTGTGCTCATCTGTAACAACTGATGTAATTGTGAGACAGCCTGCTCATCCGTAACAGCTGATGTAGTGGTCAGACAGCCTGCTCAGCTGTAACAACTGATGTAGTGGTCAGACAGCATGTTCATCCATAACAACTGTTGTAGTGGTGTGACAGCATGTTCATCCATAAAAAACTGATCTAGTGGTCAGACAGCCTGCTCATCTATAACAACTGGTGTAGTGGTCAGACAGCCTGCTCATCCATAGCAACTGATGTAGTGGTCAGACGGCATGTTCATCCATAAATGATGTGGTCAGACAGCATGTTAATCCATAAGAACTGATGTAGTCAGACAGCATGTTCATCCATAACTGATGTAGTGGTCAGATAGCCTGCTCATCCATAGCAACTGAGGTAGTGGTCACAGCCTGCTCATCCATAACTGATATGGTCAGACAGCCTGCTCAGCCATAACAACTGATGTAGTGGTCAGCCAGCATGTTCTTCCATAACAACTGATGTAGTGGTCAGATAGCATGTACTTCCATTACAACTGATGTAGTGGTCAGACAGCCTGCATTTCCATAACAACTGATGTAGTAGTCAGACAGCATGCTCATTCATAACAACTGATGTGGTCAGAAAGCATGTTCATCCATAACAACTGATGTAGTGGTCAGACAGCATATTAATCCATAAGAACTGATGTAGTGGTCAGACAGCATGTTCATCCATAACAGCTGATGTAGTGGTCAGACAGCCTGCTTATCCATAACAACTGATGTGGTCAGACCGCCTGCTCATCCATAACAACTGATGTAGTGGTCAGACAGCCTGCTTAGCCATAACAACTGATGTAGTGGTCAGACATGTTCATCCATAACAACTGTTGTAGTGGTCAGACAGCATGTTCATTTGTAAAAACTGATGTAGTGGTCAGACAGCATGTTAATCCATTGCAACTGATGTAGTGGTTAGACAGCCTGCTCATCCGTAACAACTGATGTAGTGATCAGACAGCCTGCTTATACATAACAACTGATGTAGTTGTCAGACAGCCTGCTCATCCATAACAACTGATGTAGTGGTCAGACAGCCTGCTCATCCATAACAACTGATGTAGTGGTCAGACAGCCTGCTCATCCATAACAATTGATGTAGTGGTCACACAGCCTGCTCATCTGTAAATACTGATATAGTGGTCAGACAGCCTGCTCATCCATAACAACTGAAGTAGTGGTCAGACAGCCTGCTAATCCATAACTGATGTAGTGGCCAGACAGCTTGCTCATCTATAACAACTGATGTAGTGGTCAGACAGCCTGGTTATCCATAACAGCTGATGTAGTGGTCAGACAGCATGTTCATCCATAGCAACTGTTGTGGTCAGACAGCATGTTCATCCATAACAACTGTTGTGGTCAGACGGTATTTTCATCCATAACAACTGATGTAGTGGTCTAACAGCATGTTCATCCATAACAACTGATGTGGTCAGACAGCATGTTCCTCCATAGCAACTGATGTAGTGGTCAGACAGCCTGCTCATCCTTAACAACTGATGTAGTGGTCAGACAGCCTGCTCATCCATAACACCTGTTGTGTTCAGACAGCATGTTTGTCCATAACTGATGTAGTGGTCAAACAGCATGTTCATCCGTAACAACTGTTGTAGTGGTCAGACAGCCTGCTCATCCATAATAACTGATGTAGTTGTCAGACAGCCTGCTCATCCATAATTGATGTAGTGGTCAGACAGACTACTCATCCATAACAACTGTTGTAGTGGTCAGACAGCATGTTCATCCATAACTGATGTAGTGGTCAGACAGCATGTTCATCCATAACAACTGATGTGGTCAGACGGCCTGCTCATCCGTAACAACTGATGTAGTGGTCAGACAGCCTGCTCATTCATAACAACTGATGTAGTAGTCAGACAGCCTGCTCATCCATAACAACTGATGTAGTGGTCAGACAGCCTGCTCATCCTTAATAATTAATGTAGTGGTCAGACAGACTGCTCATCCATAACTGTTGTAGTGGTCAGAGAGCATCTTCATCCATAACTGATGTGGTCAGATGGCATGTTCATCCATAACAACTGTTTTAGTGGTCAGACAGCCTGCTCATCCATAACTGACGCAGTGGTCAGACAGCATGTTCATCCATAACAACTGTTGTGGTCAGACAGCATGTTCATCCATAACAACTGATGTAGTGGTCTGACAGTATGTTCATCCATAACAACTGATGTAGTGGTCAGCCTGCTCATCCATAACAACTGAAGTAGTGGTCAGCCTGCTCATCCATAACAACTGATTAGTGGTCAGACAGCCTGCTCATCCATAACAACTGTTGTAGTGGTCAGACAGCCTGCTCATTCATAACAACTGTTGTAGTGGTCAGACAGCCTGCTCATCCATAAAAACTGATGTGGTCAGAGAGCATGTTCATCCATAACAACTGTTGTGGTCAGACAGCATGTTCATCCATAACAACTGGTGTGGTCAGACAGCATGTTCATCCATAACACCTGATGTGGTCAGACTGCCTGGTCATCCATAACAACTGATGTAGTGGTCATACAGCCTGCTTATCCATAACAACTGATGTAGTGTTCAGACAGCCTGGTCAGCCGTAACAACTGATGTGGTCAGACAGCATGTTCATCCATAAAAACTGTTGTAGTGGAGTTCATCCGTAACAACTGATGTGGTCAGACAACATGTTCATCCATATCAACTGATGTAGTGGTCAGACAGCATGTTCATCCGTAATAACATTTGTAGTGGTCAGACAGCATGCTCATCCGTAACAACTAATGTAGTAGTCAGACAGCCTGCTCATTCGTAACAACTGATGTAGTGGTCAGACAGCCTGCTCATTCGTAACAACTGATGTAGTGGTTAGACAGCCTGCTCATCCATAACAGCTAATGTAGTGCTCAGACAGCCTGCTCATCCATAACAGCTGATGTAGTGGTCAGACAGCCTGCTCATCCATACCAACTGATGTAGTGGTCAGACAGCCTGCTCATCCATACCAACTGATGTAGTGGTCAAAAAGCATGTTCATCCATAACAACTGTTCTAGTGGTCAGACAGTATGTTCATCCATAACAACTGATGTGGTTAGACAGCCTGTTCATCTCATAACTTATGTAGTGGTCAGACAGCCTGCTTATCCATAACAAATGATGTACTAGTCAGCCTGCTCATCCTTAACAACTGATGTAGTGGTCAGACAGCCTGCCCGTCCAAAACAAATGATGTAGTGGTCAGGCAGCCTGCTCATCAGAAACAACTGATATAGTGGTCAGACAGCCTTCTCATACATAACTGATGGAGTGGTCAGACAGCCTGCTCATCCGTAATAACTGATGTAGTGATCAGACAGCATGCTCATCCATAACAACTGATGTAGTGGTCAGACAGCCTGCTCATCCATAACAACTGATGTAGTGGTCAGACAGCCTGCTCATCCATAACAATTAATGTAGTGGTCAAAAAAGCATGTTCATCCATAACTGTTGTAGTGGTCAGACAGCATGTTCATCCATAACAACTGATGTAGTGGTCAGACAGCCTGCTCATCCATAACTGATGTAGTGGTCAGACAGCCTGCTTATCAGTAACAACTGATTTAGTGGTCAGACAGCCTTCTCATCCATAACTGATGTAGAGATCAGACAGCATGTTCATCCATAACGACTGATATAGTGGTCAGACAGTGTGCTCATCTGTAACAACTGATGTAATGTTGAGACAGCCTGCTCATCCATAACAGCTGATGTAGTGGCAGACAGCCTGCTCATCCGTAACAACTGTTGTAGTGATCAGACAGCATGTTCATCCATAACAACTGTTGTAGTGGTCTGACAGCATGATCATCCATAAAAACTGATCTAGTGGTCAGACAGCCTGCTCATCTGTAACAACTGATGTAGTGGTCAGCCAGCCTGCTCATCCATAGCAACTGATGTCATGGTCAGATGGCATGTTCATCCATAAATGATGTAGTGGTCAGACATTATGATAATCCATAAGAACCGATGTGGTCAGACAGCATGTTCATCCATAAGTGATGTAGTGGTCAGATAGCCTGCTCATCCATAGCAACTGAGGTAGTGGTCACAGCCTGCTCATCCATAACTGATGTGCTCAGCCAGCCTGCTCAGCCGTAACAACTGATGTAGTGGTCAGACAGCATGTTCTTCCATAACAACTGATGTAGTGGTCAGACAGCATGTTCTTCCATTACAACTGATGTGGTCAGACAGCCTGCGATTCTGTAACAACTGATGTAGTGGTCAGACAGCCTGCTCATCCATAACAGCTGATGTAGTGGTCAGACAGCCTGCTCATCCATACCAACTGATGTAGTGGTCAAAAAGCATGTTCATCCATAACAACTGTTCTAGTGGTCAGACAGTATGTTCATCCATAACAACTGATGTGGTTAGACAGCCTGCTCATCTCATAACTTATGTAGTGGTCAGACAGCCTGCTTATCCGTAACAAATGATGTACTAGTCAGACAGCCTGCTCATCCTTAACAACTGATGTAGTGGTCAGACAGCCTGCCCGTCCGAAACAACTGATGTGGTCAGGCAGCCTGCTCATCAGAAACAACTGATATAGTGGTCAGACAGCCTTCTCATACATAACTGATGGAGTGGTCAGACAGCCTGCTCATCCGTAATAACTGATGTAGTGATCAGACAGCATGCTTATCCATAACAACTGATGTAGTGGTCAGACAGCCTGCTCATCCATAACAACTGATGTAGTGGTCAGACAGCCTGCTCATCTGTAACAATTAATGTAGTGGTCAAAAAGCATGTTCATCCATAACTATTGTAGTGGTCAGACAGCATGTTCATCCATAACAACTGATGTAGTGGTCAGACAGCCTGCTCATCCATAACTGATGTAGTGGTCAGACAGCCTGCTTATCAGTAACAACTGATTTAGTGGTCAGTCAGCCTTCTCATTCATAACTGATGTAGAGATCAGACAGCATGTTCATCCATAACAACTGATATAGTGGTCAGACAGTGTGCTCATCTGTAACAACTGATGTAATGGTGAGACAGTCTGCTCATCCCTAACAACTGATGTAGTGGCAGACAGCCTGCTCAGCCGTAACAACTGATGTAGTGGTCAGACAGCATATTCATCCATAACAACTGTTGTAGTGGTCTGACAGCATGATCATCCATAAAAACTGATCTAGTGGTCAGACAGCCTGCTCATCTGTAACAACCGATGTAGTGGTCAGACAGCCTGCTCATCCGTAGCAACTGATTTCGTGGTCAGACGGCATGTTCATCCATAAATGATGTGGTCAGACAGCATGTTAATCCATAAGAACTAATGTGGTCAGACAGCATGTTCATCCATAACTGATGTAGTGGTCAGATAGCCTGCTCATCCATAGCAACTGAGGTAGTGGTCACAGCCTGCTCATCCATAACACCTGTTGTAGTGTTCAGACAGCATGTTCATCCATAACAACTAATGCCAAACAGCCTGCTCATCCATAACAACTGATGTAGTGATCAGACAGCCTGCTTATCCGTAACAACTGATGTGGTCAGACAGCCTGCTCATCCGTAACAACTGTTGCAGTAGTCAGACAGCCTGCTCATCCATAACAATTAATGTAGTGGTCAGACAGCCTGCTCATCCATAACAACTGTTGTAGTGGTCAGACAGCATGTTCATCCATAATTGATGTGGTCAGACAGCATGTTCATCCATAACTGTTTTAGTGGTCAGACAGACTGCTCATCCATAACAGATGTGGTCACACAGCATGTTCATCCATAACAACTGTTGTGGTCAGACAGCATGTCCATCCATAACAACTGATGTAGTGGTCTGACAGTATGTTTATCCATAACAACTGATGTAGTAGTCAGCCTGCTCATCCATAACAACTGAAGTAGTGGTCAGACAGCCTGCTCAGCTGTAACAACTGATGTAGTGGTCAGATGGCATGTTTATCCATGACAACTATATGTAGTGGTCAGAAAGCATGTTCATCCATAAAACTGATGTTGTGGTCAGACAGCATGTTCATCCATTACAACTGATGTAGTAGTCAGTCTGCTCATCCATAACAACTGATGTAGTGGTCAGGCATGTTCATCCATAAGAACTGATGTACTGGTCAGACAGCATGTTTATCCATAACTGATGTAGTGGTCAGACAGCCTGCACATCCATAAAAACTGATGTAGTTGTTAGACAGCATGTTCATCCATGAGAACTGGTGTAGTGGTCAGACAGCATGTTCATCCATAACTGATGTGGTTAGACAGCATGTTCATCCATAACAACTGTTGTAGTGGTCAAACAGCATGTTCATCCATAACAACTGATGTAGTGGTCAAACAGCCTGCTCATCCGTAACAACTGATGTAGTGGTAAGACAGCCTGCTCATCCTTAACAACTAATGTAGTGGTCAGACAGCCTGCTCAACCGTAACAACTGATGTAGTGGTCAGACAGCCTGCTCAGCCATAACAACTGATGTAGTGTTCAGACAGCCTGCTCATCCATAACAACTGTTGTAGTGGTCAGACAGCATGCTCATCCGTAACAACTGATGTAGTGGTCAGACAGCATGTTCATCCATAACAACTGTTGTAGTGGTCTGACAGCATGATCATCCATAAAAACTGATCTAGTGGTCAGAGAGCCTGCTCATCTGTAACAACCGATGTAGTGGTCAGACAGCCTGCTCATCCATAGCAACTGATGTCGTGGTCAGACGGAATGTTCATCCATAAATGATGTAGTGGTCAGACAGCATGTTAATCCATAAGAACTGATGTGGTCAGACAGCATGTTCATCCATAACTGATGTAGTGGTCAGATAGCCTGCTCATCCATAGCAACTGAGGTAGTGGTCACAGCCTGCTCATCCATAACTGATGTGGTCAGACAGCCTGCTCAGCCATAACAACTGATGTAGTGGTCAGACAGCATGTTCTTCCATAACAACTGATGTGGCCAGACAGCATGTTCTTCCATTACAACTGATGTGGTCAGACAGCCTGCGTTTCCATAACAACTGATGTAGTGGTCAGACAGCCTGCTCATCCATAACAACTGATGTGGTCAGAAAGCATGTTCATCTATAACAACTTATGTAGTGGTCAGAAAGCATGTTAATCCATAAGAACTGATGTAGTGGTCAGACAGCATGTTCATCCATAACAGCTGATGTAGTGGTCAGACAGCCTGCTCATCCATAACAACTGATGTGGTCAGACCGCCTGCTCATCCATAACTGATGTAGTGGTCAGACAGCCTGCTTAGCCGTAACAACTGATGTAGTGGTCAGACAGCATGTTCATCCATAACAACTGTTGTAGTGGTCAGACAGCATGTTCATCTGTAAAAACTGATGTAGTGGTCAGACAGCATGTTAAGCCATTACAACTGATGTAGTGGTTAGACAGCCTGCTCATCCGTAACAACTGATGTAGTGATCAGACAGCCTGCTCATCCATAACAACTGATGTAGTGGTCAGACAGCCTGCTCATCCACCAGAACTGATGTAGTTGTCAGACAGCCTGCTCATCCATAACAACTGATGTAGTAGTCAGACAGCCTGCTCATCCATAACAACTGATGTAGTGGTCACACAGCCTGCTCATCTGTAACTACTGATATAGTTGTCAGACAACCTGCTCATCCATAACAACTGAAGTAGTGGTCAGACAGCCTGCTCATCTATAACAACTGATGTAGTGGTCAGACAGCTTGCTCATCCATAACAACTGATGTAGTGGTCAGACAGCTTGCTCATCCATAACAACTGATGTGGTCAGACAGCATGTTCATCCATAACAACTGTTGTGGTCAGACAGCATGTCCATCCATAACAACTGATGTAGTGGTCTGACAGTATGTTTATCCATAACAACTGATGTAGTAGTCAGCCTGCTCATCCATAACAACTGAAGTAGTGGTCAGACAGCCTGCACAGCCGTAACAACTGATGTAGTGGTCAGACGGCATGTTTATCCATGACAACTATATGTAGTGGTCAGAAAGCATGTTCATCCATAAAACTGATGTACTGGTCAGACAGCATGTTTATCCATAACTGATGTAGTGGTCAGACAGCATGTTCATCCATAACAACTGTTGTAGTGGTCTGACAGCATGATCATCCATAAAAACTGATCTAGTGGTCAGAGAGCCTGCTCATCTGTAACAACCGATGTAGTGGTCAGACAGCCTGCTCATCCATAGCAACTGATGTTGTGGTCAGACGGAATGTTCATCCATAAATGATGTAGTGGTCAGACAGCATGTTAATCCATAAGAACTGATGTGGTCAGACAGCATGTTCATCCATAACTGATGTAGTGGTCAGATAGCCTGCTCATCCATAGCAACTGAGGTAGTGGTCACAGCCTGCTCATCCATAACTGATGTGGTCAGACAGCCTGCTCAGCCATAACAACTGATGTAGTGGTCAGACAGCATGTTCTTCCATAACAACTGATGTGGCCAGACAGCATGTTCTTCCATTACAACTGATGTGGTCAGACAGCTTGCGTTTCCATAACAACTGATATAGTGGTCAGACAGCCTGCTCATCCATAACAACTGATGTGGTCAGAAAGCATGTTCATCTATAACAACTTATGTAGTGGTCAGAAAGCATGTTAATCCATAAGAACTGGTGTAGTGGTCAGACAGCATGTTCATCCATAACAGCTGATGTAGTGGTCAGACAGCCTGCTCATCCATAACAACTGATGTGGTCAGACCGCCTGCTCATCCATAACTGATGTAGTGGTCAGACAGCCTGCTTAGCCGTAACAACTGATGTAGTGGTCAGACAGCATGTTCATCCATAACAACTGTTGTAGTGGTCAGACAGCATATTCATCTGTAAAAACTGATGTAGTGGTCAGACAGCATGTTAAGCCATTACAACTGATGTAGTGGTTAGACAGCCTGCTCATCCGTAACAACTGATGTAGTGATCAGACAGCCTGCTCATCCATAACAACTGATGTAGTGGTCAGACAGCCTGCTCATCCACCAGAACTGATGTAGTTGTCAGACAGCCTGCTCATCCATAACAACTGATGTAGTAGTCAGACAGCCTGCTCATCCATAACAACTGATGTAGTGGTCACACAGCCTGCTCATCTGTAACTACTGATATAGTTGTCAGACAACCTGCTCATCCATAACAACTGAAGTAGTGGTCAGACAGCCTGCTCATCTATAACAACTGATGTAGTGGTCAGACAGCTTGCTCATCCATAACAACTGATGTAGTGGTCAGACAGCTTGCTCATCCATAACAACTGATGTGGTCAGACAGCCTGCTCATCCATAACAGCTGATGTAGTGGTCAGACAGCATGTTCATCCATAACAACTGTTGTGGTCAGACAGCATGTTCATCCATAACTGTTGTGGTCAGACGGTATGTTCATCCATAACAACTAATGTAGTGGTCTAACAGCATGTTCATCCATAACAACTGATGTAGTGGTCAGACAGCATGTTCCTCCGTAACAACTGGTGTAGTGGTCAGACAACCTGCTCATCCCTAACAACTGATGTAGTGGTAAGACAGCCTGCTCATCCATAACACCTGTTGTAGTGGTCAGACAGCATGTTCATCCATAACAACTAATGCCAGACAGCCTGCTCATCCATAACAACTGATGTAGTGGTCAGACAGCCTGCTTATCCGTAACAACTGATGTGGTCAGACAGCCTGCTCATCCGTAACAACTGTTGTAGTGGTCAGACAGCATGTTCATCCATAATTGATGTGGTCAGATGGCATGTTCATCCATAACAACTGTTTTAGTGGTCAGACAGCCTGCTCATCCATAACTGATGTGGTCAGACAGCATGTTCATCCATAACAACTGTTGTGGTCAGACAGCATGTCCATCCATAACAACTGATGTAGTGGTCTGACAGTATGTTTATCCATAACAACTGATGTAGTAGTCAGCCTGCTCATCCATAACAACTGAAGTAGTGGTCAGACAGCCTGCTCAGCCGTAACAACTGATGTAGTGGTCAGACAGCATGTTTATCCATGACAACTATTTGTAGTGGTCAGAAAGCATGTTCATCCATAAAACTGATGTTGTGGTCAGACAGCATGTTCATCCATTACAACTGATGTAGTAGTCAGTCTGCTCATCCATAACAACTGATGTAGTGGTCAGACATGTTCATCCATAAGAACTGATGTAGTGGTCAGACAGCATGTTTATCCATAGCTGATGTAGTGGTCAGACAGCCTGCACATCCATAACAACTGATGTAGTTGTTAGCATGTTCGTCCATGAGAACTGGTGTAGTGGTCAGACAGCATTTTCATCCATAACTGATATGGTTAGACAGCATGTTCATCCATAACAACTGTTGTAGTGGTCAGACAGCATGTTCATCCATAACAACTGATGTAGTGGTCAAACAGCCTGCTCATCCGTAACAACTGATGTAGTGGTAAGACAGCCTGCTCATCCGTAACAACTGATGTAGTGGTCAGACAGCCTGCTAAACCGTAACAACTGATGTAGTGGTCAGACAGCCTGCTCAGCCATAACTGATGTAGTGGTCAGACAGCCTACTCATCCATAACAACTGTTGTAGTGGTCAGACAGCCTGCTCATCCATAACAACTGTTGTAATGGTCAGACAGCCTGCTCATCCATAAAAACTGATGTAGTGGTCAGAGAGCATGTTCAACCATAACAACTGTTGTGGTCAGACAGCATGTTCATCCATAACAACTGATGTGGTCAGACAGCATGTTCATCCAGAGCAACTGATGTAGTGGTCAGACAGCATGTTTATCTGTCATAACATTTGTTGTGGTCAGACAGCATGCTCATCCATAACAACTAATGTAGTGGTCAGACAGCCTGCTCATCCATAACAACTGATGTAGTGATCAGACAGGCTGCTCATCCATAACAACTGATGTAGTGGTCTGACAGACTCCTCATCCATAACAAATGATGTAGTGGTCAGACAGCCTGTTGATACATAACTGATGTAGTGGTCAGACAGCCTGATCATCCATAACAACTGATGTAGTGGTGAGACAGCCTGCTAATCCATAACAACTGATGTGGTCAGACAGCCTGCTCATCCATAACAACTGATGTAGAGGTCAGACAGCCTGATCATCCATAACAACTGATGTGGTTAGGCAGCCTGCTCATACATAACAACTAATGTAGTGGTCAAAAAGCATGTTCATCCATAACAACTGTTGTGGTCAGACAGTTTGTTCATCCATAACAACTGATGTAGTGGTCAGACAGCCTGCTCATCCATAACTGATGTAGTGGTCAGACAGCCTGCTTACCTGTAATATATGATGTGGTAGTCAGACAGCCTGCTCATCCTTAACAACTGATGTAGTGGTCAGACAGCCTGCTTGTCCATAACAACTGATGTAGTGGTCAGGCAACCTGCTCACCAGTAATAACTGATATAGTGGTCAGACAGCCTGCTCATACATAACTGATGGAGTGGTCAGACAGCCTGCTCAGCCATAATAACTGATGTAGTGATCAGACAGCATGCTCATCCATAACAACTGTTGTAGTGGTCAGATAGCCTCCTCATCCATAACAATTGATGTAGTGGTCAGACAGCCTGCTCATCCGTAACAATTAATGTAGTGGTCAAAAAGCATGTTAATCCATAACAACTGATGCAGTAGTCAGACAGACTGCTCATCCATAACTGATGTTGTGGTCAGACAGCCTGCTTATCCGTAACAACTGATTTAGTGGTCAGACAGCCTTCTCATCCATAACAACTGATGTAGTGATCAGACAGCATGTTCATCCATAACAACTGATGTAGTGGTCAGACAGTGTGCTCATCTGTAAAAACTGATGTAATGGTGAGACAGCCTGCTCATCCATAACAGCTGAGGTAGTGGTCAGACAGCCTGCTCAGCCTTAACAACTGTTGTAGTGGTCAGACAGCCTGCTCAGCCTTAACAACTGTTGTAGTGGTCAGACAGCATGTTCATCCATAACAACTGTTGTAGTGGTCCGACAGCATGTTCATCCGTAAAATCTGATCTAGTGGTCAGACAGCATGTTCATCCATTACAACTGATGTAGTGGTCAGACAGCCTGCTCATCTGTAACAACTGATGTAGTGGTCAGACAGCCTCTTCATCCATAGCATCTGATGTAGTGGTCAGATGGCATGTTCATCCATAACTGATGTAGTGGTCAGACAGCATGTTCATCCATAACTGATGTAGTGGTCAGATAGCCTGCTCATCCATAGCAACTGATGTAGTGGTCACAGCCTACTCATGCATAACTGAAGTAGTGGTCAGACAGCCTGCTCAGACATAACAACTGATGTAGTGGTCAGACAGCCTGCTCAGCCATAACAACTGATGTAGTGGTCAGACAGCCTGCTCATCCATAACAACTGATGTAGTGGTCAGACAGCCTGCTCATCCATAACAACTGATGTAGTGGTCAGACAGCCTGATCATCCATAACAACTGATGTAGTGGTCAGACAGCCTGATCATCCATAACAACTGATGTGGTTAGACATCCTGCTCATACGTAGCAACTAATGTAGTGGTCAAAAAGCATGTTCATCCATAACTGTAGTGGTCAGACAGTATGTTCATCCATAACAACTGATGTGGTCAGACAGCCTGCTCATCCATAACTGATGTAGTGGTCAGACATCCTGCTTACCCGTATCATGTGATGTAGTGGTCAGACAGCCTGCTCATCCTTAACAGCTGATGTAGTGGTCAGACAGCCTGCTTGTCCATAACAGCTGATGTAGTGGTCAGGCAACCTGCTCACCAGTAACAACTGATATAGTGGTCAGGCAGCCTGCTCATACATAACAACTGATGGAGTGGTCAGACAGCCTGCTCATCCATAATAACTGATGTAGTGATCAGACAGCATGCTCATCCATAACAACTGTTGTAGTGGTCAGACAGCCTGCTCATAAATAACAATTGATGTAGTGGTCAGACAGCCTGCTCATCTGTAACAATTAATGTAGTGGTCAAAAAGCATGTTCATCCATAACTGTTGTAGTGGCCAGACAGCATGTTCATCCATAACAACTGATGCAGTGGTCAGACAGCCTGCTCATCCATAACTGATGTTGTGGTCAGACAGCCTGCTTATCCGTAACAACTGATTTAGTGGTCAGACAGCCTTCTCATCCATAACAACTGATGTAGTGATCAGCCAGCATGTTCATCCATAACAACTGATGTGGTCAGACAGTGTGTTCATCTGTAACAACTGATGTAATGATGAGACAGCCTGCTCATCCATAACAACTGATGTAGTGGACAGACAGCATGTTCATCCATAACAACTGTTGTACTGGTCCGACAGCATGTTCATCCGTAAAATCTGATCTAGTGGTCAGACAGCATGTTCATCCATTACAACTGATGTAGTGGTCAGACAGCCTGCTCATCTGTAACAACTGATGTAGTGGTCAGACAGCCTCTTCATCCGTAACAACTGATGTAGTGGTCAGACGGCATGTTCATCCATAACTGATGTAGTGGTCAGACAGCATGTTACTCCATAAGAACTGATGTGGTCAGACAGCATGTTCATCCATAACTGATGTAGTGGTCAGATAGCCTGCTCATCCATAGCAGCTGATGTAGTGGTCACAGCCTGCTCATCCATAACTGATGTAGTGGTCAGACAGCCTGCTCAGCCGTAACAACTGATGTAGTGGTCAGACAGCATGTTCATACATAACAACTGATGTAGTGGTCAGACAGCATGTTCTTCCATTACAACTGATGTAGTGGTCAGACAGCCTGCGTTTCCATAACAACTGATGTGGACAGACAGCCTGCTCATCCATAACAACTGACGTGGTCAGAAAGCATGTTCATCCACAAGAACTGATGTAGTGGTCAGACAGCATGTTAATCCATAAGAACTGATGTCGTGGTCAGACAGCATGTTCATCCATAACAGATGATGTAGTGGTCAGACAGCCTGCTCATCCATAACTGATGTAGTGGTCAGAGCCTGCTCATCCATAACAACTGATGTAGTGGTCAGACAGCCTGCTTAGCTGTAACAACTGATGTAGTGGTCAGACAGCATGTTCATCCATAACAACTGTTGTAGTGGTCAGACAGCATGTTCATCTGTAAAAACTGATATAGTGGTCAGACAGCATGTTAATCCATTACAACTGATGTAGTGGTTAGACAGCCTGCTCATCCCTAACAACTGATGTAGAGATCAGATAGCCTGCTCATCCATAACAACTGATGTAGTGGTCAGACAGCCTGCTCATTCATCAGAACTGATGTAGTGGTCAGACAGCATGTTCATCCATAAGAACTGATGTAGTGGTCAGACAGCATGTTCATCCGTAACAACTGATGTAGTGGTCAGACAGCCTGCTCAGCCATAACAACTGATGTAGTGGTCAGACAGCATGTTCATCCATAGAAACTGTTGTAGTGGAGAGACAGCATGTTCATCCATAGAAACTGTTGTAGTGGAGAGACAGCATGTTCATCCATAACAACTGATGTGGTCAGACAGCATGTTCATCCATATCAACTGATGTAGTGGTCAGACAGCATGTTCATCCATTACAACTGATCGAGTGGTCAGACAGCCTGCTCATCCATAACAACTGATGTGGTCAGACAACCTGCTCATCCGTAACAACTGATGTAGTTGTCAGACAGCATGTTCATCCATAACTGATGCAGTGGTCAGACAGCATGTTCATCCGTAATAACATTTGTAGTGGTCAGACAGCATGTTCATCCATAACAACTGATGTAGTGGTCAGACAGCCTGCTTATCCATAACAACTGATGTGGTCAGCAGCCTGCTCAGCTGTAACAACTGATGGAGTTAGACAGCATGTTCGTCTATAAAAACTGATGTAGTGGTCAGACAGCATGTTCATCCATTACAACTGATCGAGTGGTCAGAGAGCCTGCTCTTCTGTAACAACTGATGTGGACAGACAACCTGCTCATCCGTAACAACTGATGTAGTGGTCAGACAGCATGTTCATCAATAACAACTGATGCAGTGGTCAGACAGCATGTTCATCCGTAATAACATTTGTAGTGGTCAGACAGCATGCTCATCCGTAACAACTGTTGTGGTCAGACAGCATGTTCATCCATAACAACTGATGTAGTGGTCAGACAGCCTGCTCATCCATAACTGATATAGTGGTCAGACAGCCTGCTCATCCATAACAACTGATGTAGTGGTCAAACAGCCTGCTTATCCGTAACAACTGATGTAGTGGTCAGACAGCCTGCTCAGCCGTAACAACTGTAGTTGTCAGCCTGCTCATCTGTAACAACTGATGTAGTGGTCAGACAGCCTGCTCATCCGTAACAATTGATGTAGTGGTCAGACAGCCTGCTCATCTGTAACTGCTGATATAGTGGTCAGACAGCCTGCTCATCCATAACAACTGAAGTAGTGTTCAGACAGCCTGCTCATCCATAACAACTAATGTAGTGGTCAGACAGCCTGCTCCTCCATAACAACTGATGTGGTCAGACAGCCTGCTCATCCATAACAGCTGATGTAGTGGTCAGCTAGCATGTTCATCCATAGCAACTGTTGTGGTCAGACAGCATGTTCATCCATAACTGTTGTGGTCAGACAGTATGTTCATCCATAACAACTGATGTAGTGGTCTAACAGCATGTTCATCCATAACAACTGATGTAGTAGTCAGACAGCATGTTCCTCCATAGCAACTGATGTAGTGGTCAGACAGCCTGCCCATCCCTAACAACTGATGTAGTGGCCAGACAGCCTGCTCATCCATAACACCTGTTGTGGTCAGACAGCATGTTTGTCCATAACTGATGTAGTGGTCAAACAGCATTTTCATCCGTAACAACTGTTGTGGCCAGACAGCATGTTCATCCATAACAACTGATGTAGTGGTCAGACAGCCTGCTCATCCATAACTGATGTAGTGGTCAGACAGCCTACACATCCATTACAAATGTTGTAGTGGTCAGACAGCATATTCATCCATAACTGATGTGGTCAGACAGCATGTTCATCCATAACAACTGATGTGGTCAGACAGCCTGCTCATCCATAACAACTGATGTGGTCAGACAGCCTGCTCATCCGTAACAACTAATGTAGTGGTCAGACAGCCTGCTCACCTATAACAACTGTTGTAGTGGTCAGACAGCATGTTCATCCATAAATGATGTAGTGGTCAAACAGCATGTTCATCCATAACAACTGTTGTGGTCAGATAGCATGTTCATCCATAACAACTGATGTAGTGGTCTGACAGTATGTTCATCCATAACAACTGATGTAGTGGTCAGCCTGCTCATCCATAACAACTGAAGTAATGGTAGACAGCCTGCTCAGCCGTAACAACTGGTGTAGGGGTCAGACAGCATGTTTAACCATAACTATTTGTAGTGGTCAGACAGCATGTTCATCCATAAGAACTGATGTAGTGGTCAGACATGTTCATCCATAAGAACTGATGTAGTGGTCAGACAGCATGTTTATCCATAACAACTGATGTAGGGGTCAGACAGTCTGCTCATCCATAACAACTGATGTAGTTGTCAGACAGCATGTTCATCCATGAGAACTGGTGTAGTGGTCAGACAGCATGTTCAGCCATAACTGATGTAGTTGTTAGACAGCATGTTCATCCATAAGAACTGTTGTAGTGGTCAGACAGCATGTCCATCCATAACAACTGATGTGGTCAGACAGCCTGCTCATCTGTAACAACTGATGTAGTGGTCAGACAGCCTGCTCAGCCATAACAACTGATGGAGTTAGACAGCATGTTCGTCCATAAAAACTGATGTAGTGGTCAGACAGCATGATCATCCATGAGAACTGGTGTAGTGGTCAGACAGCATGTTCATCCATAACTGATGTTGTGGTTAGACAGCATGTTCATCCATAACAACTGTTGTAGTGGTCAGACAGCATGTTCATCCATAACAACTGATGTAGTGGTCAGACAGCCTGCTCATCCGTAACAACTGATGTAGTGGTCAGACAGCCTGCTCAACCGTATCAATTGATGTAGTGGTCAGACAGCCTGCTCAGCCATAACAACTGTTGTAGTGGTCAGACAGCATATTCTTTAATAACAACTGATGTAGTGTTCAGACAGCGTATTCATTCATAACTGTTGTAGTGGTCAGACAGCATGTTCATCCATTACAACTGATCGAGTGGTCAGACAGCCTGCTCATCCGTAACAACTGATGTGGACAGACAACCTGCTCATCCGTAACAACTGATGTAGTGGTCAGACAGCATGTTCATCAATAACAACTGATGCAGTGGTCAGACAGCATGTTCATCCGTAATAACATTTGTAGTGGTCAGACAGCATGCTCATCCGTAATAACATTTGTAGTGGTCAGACAGCATGCTCATCCGTAACAACTGTTGTAGTGGTCAGACAGCATGTTCATCCATAACAAGTGATGTAGTGGTCAGACAGCCTGCTCATCCATAGCAACTGATGTAGTGGTCAGACAGCCTGCTCATCCATAGCAACTGATGTAGTGGTCAGACAGCCTGCTCATCCATAACAACTGTAGTGGTCAGACAGCCTGCTTATCCGTAACAACTGATGTAGTGGTCAGGCAGCCTGCTCAGCCGTAACAACTGATGTAGTTGTCAGACAGCCTGCTCATCCATAACAACTGATGTAGTGGTCAGACAGCCTGCTCATCCGTAACAATTGATGTAGTGGTCAGACAGCCTGCTCATCTGTAACTACTGATATAGTGGTCAGAAGCCTGCTTGTCCATAACAACTGAAGTAGTGGTCAAATAGCCTGCTCATCCATAACAACTGATGTGGTCAGACAGCCTGCTCATCCATAACAACTGATGTGGTCAAACAGCCTGCTCATCCATGACAGCTGATGTCAGCCAGCATGTTCATCCATAACAACTGTTGTGGTCAGACAGCATGTTCATCCATAACAACTGTTGTGGTCAGACGGTATGTTCATCCATAACCACTGATGTAGTGGTCAGACAACATGTTCCTCCATAGCAACTGATGTAGTGGTCAGACAGCCTGCCCATCCCTAACAACTGATGTAGTGGTCAGACAGCCTGCTCATCCATAACACCTGTTGTAGTGGTCAGACAGCATGTTTTTCCATAACTGATGTAGTGGTCAAACAGCATGTTCATCCATAACAACATTTGTAGTGGCCAGACAGCATGCTCATCCATAACAACTGATGTAGTGGTCAGACAGCCTGCTCATCCATAACTGATGTAGTGGTCAGACAGCGTACTCATCCATAACAACTGTTGTAGTGGTCAGACAGCATATTCATCCATAACTGATGCGGTCAGACAGCATGTTCATCCATAACAACTGATGTGGTCAGACAGCCTGCTCATCCATAACAACTGATGTGGTCAGACAGCCTGCTCATCCGTAACAACTAATGTAGTGGTCAGACAGCCTGCTCACCCATAACAACTGTTGTGGTCAGACAGCATGTTCATCCATAACTGATGTAGTGGTCAGACAGCATGTTCATCCATAACAACTGTTGTGGTCAGACAGCATGTTCATCCATAACAACTGATGTAGTGGTCTGACAGTATGTTCATCCATAACAACTGATGTAGTGGTCAGCCTGCTCATCCATAACAACTGAAGTAATGGTCAGACAGCCTGCTCAGCCGTAACAACTGATGTAGGGGTCAGACAGCATGTTTATCCATAACAACTATTTGTAGTGGTCAGACAGCATGTTATTCCATAAAAACTGATGTTGTGGTCAGACAGCATGTTCATCCATTACAACTGATGTAGTAGTCAGACAGTCTGCTCATCCATAACAACTGATGTGGTTAGACATGTTCATCCATTAAGAACTGATGTAGTGGTCAGACAGCATGTTTATCCATAACAACTGATGTAGTGGTCAGACAGCCTGCTCATCCATAACAACTGTTGTAGTGGTCAGACAGCATGTTCATCCATGAGAACTGTTGTAGTGGTCAGACAGCATGTTCATCCATAACAACTGATGTAGTGGTCAGACAGCCTGCTCATCCGTAACAACTGATGTAGTGGTCAGACAGCCTGCTCAGCCATAACAACTGTTGTAGTGGTCAGACAGCATATTCTTTCATAACAACTGATGTAGTGTTCAGACAGCATATTCATTCATAACAACTGTTGTAGTGGTCAAACAGCATGTTCATCCATAACAACTGATGTAGTGGTCAGACAGCATATTTGCCTTCATCACCATTATAACTGTCCTTGTCACATGGATACAGAAAATAATTGTCCATATGTGTCTCCTATCATGCAGTATATTGAAGTTTGCCATAGAGCTTATGCTTTTTCATTTTAAAGACTTCAGGTGTATCACTGCTTTTAATATAAATAGGCTGCCTATCACAAAAACATGCTAGTAGAATCGTGATTATATCTGAAATTCTTTTGAAATCTTATTTTACTATGTAACTCTTGTATATATTAATCCTAGGCATTCAAAGCTGAAAATGTCATTAAAGGCTTTATAAATCAGGATTAAACAACATTGAGTTGTCTACTTGCCAAAGAGAAAGTCTGCACATTTTCATCCTTTTATTATGTAGTAAGCTTGTGATGCAGTCAGTCAAGCTTGCAAGCCTTTGTTGACCCATCTCCAAAATAGTACACATGAATACAGTCCTAGAGAACAAAATTGGACAACCATATTTTCTTTTTGATCATATTAAACAAGAAAATAGTGATATTAATACTTTTTCTTCCTTTTTGATATAACAAATTCCAAATAAGTCATTGAACCCTGATCCTAAGGCCATTCACATGATTAGGAAATAGGAACTTTGTAATGACAATTCAAAGTCTTTAAATTTGGAAACTCTCTCAAGTTTGTGCATATCCATGTAGTAATAACTACTGAACCTCCATATTCTCAATTGTATACATTTTGTTTTGTTAACATTTAGCACTATTTTGTTGTTCTTGCCCTAGCTATCTAAATCCTATAGTGTACTTTATAATCTGTGAACAGCAGCGGTGCAAAATACTGTTATTTCTGACTTAATGTCATCAGCAGAAATAGAGTGAAACAGATATATGAAAAAATCAGGGCCATTAAATACAGACTGAATAAATAAGGGCCATTGATCAAACCCTGACATACACCCTGCACAACATCAAATCATTCCGATCTTACCCCCTCCAGCTTAACAGTACAGTTACTTTTAGGCAGCCAGCTTTGAACCCATGTTGGAAGAGACAGACTTAAACCAAACTTAGTCAACAGGGGATCACTGTTATGTGGGTTATGTGAAAGAAGTCAGTGTAAACAATGTCTACCTGAAGATTTTACTCTATTCTTGATACAATGTTGGCATAAAAAACAAAACTAAAAGTAGCAGTAAACCTGTTATTTGTATAAGCATATAAGTGTAATGTTATCTGATGCAAAAAAACACATTTTATATAATCTATTCCTGCATATTATTTTGAATTAATGTCTCCATAAGTTTCCTCATATAGGACAGTCAGCAATTTGGCCTTTAGTTTGAAATGAAGCATCTGTCACTGATGTTTTTATCAATAGTTTTGATGATAGCTCTCTTTCAATCAGTGGAGCATAACCTTCCACAAAGCTGAAGAGCCAGTTATGAAAGGTACGAAAAATGTTATTTTATTCCATTTGCAAGAAATTATAAATCCAATTTGGTGTTACTATAATATCTTTGGTTTTGTTCATTTTAGAGACTTCAATCGTAGGTGTTTAGAGGTACCACCAGTTCCACCTTTATAATGAGATTCACATTCATAATGTCAGTAGAAGCACCAAAAAATCCTTTTAAATGTTCACAGTGGGCAACTGATTTTTACACATTTTAAATCTCACTTGTAGAGTCTTCAAATCTTTAGAGCATCACGGGTGTTTAGAGGTACCACCAGCTCCTGGTTTATATGGCAATAGAGGCACGAAAAATCCATTTTAGATGTTAACAGCAGGAAGTCGATTTTTCCTTACTAGATAACATTTTACTTCATCATAAATGAAAGGAACAAGACACTCACCCTTTTTCTGAACATCTCTTACAGATCTAAAGAAAGTCTCCTGTTGTCTGTGTTACTGGTAGCCAAATTTAGTTTCAGTTTCACAGTGGCTCATATGCAATAACTGCCATTTTAATGTGTCTACAAAGAATTATAGTATTTTCGCTTGAGTCTTTGACACTTGTTAGTTATCCATTGATTCCATGCCTTCTTTTTTTGATCAAGAGAAGTTTTGCCTTTTTAGATAATCTGAAAACAGATCCCTTCTGGACCACCTTCCTTGTCATTTGAACTTTATGCAGTTGAAGCATCTCTTTACGTCTACATTATATGTCTTTATTATTTAATTCTATAAGATCACAATGGTGGCTATAGTTATTAAATGTTTTGAGGGCTTTATTGTAGTTTATTTTGAAATTGTAGTGGATTTTAAATTTGTTTCTTCCAAAACCTTGTGATCGTTAACTCTCTTTTGCAGTTCACACAGATCATTGCCAAGTAATGGTGTTAGTAATTTATGAGAGCTGGAATGCTTACATACTAGATCTAGGCTATGTTTCCATCATGCAGATGTATCTATATTTGTGTTACTATATTCATGGAAGTCTATGGAACAAGTATACTCTTTGAACCAGGGCACATCCTATTCTTATTCCAGTTTGTAGTGGGTGAATTAAAATCATCTGCCATGATCATGATTTTACAGTCCTGAGAGTGGAAAAATCATCATCTGTAAAAGATATTTTGGAAAAATAACCATAGTAATGTATTTCAACGTGTGGTACTCAAGTAGATGTTGTTTAAATGTGATTGTATGACAGGAAAGATCAGTCATTTTCATCCACTGACTGCTGCAACAAGTTCTTCTCTAAAGAATCGCCTACTGTTTCACATGTTAAAAAAGTAAGTCCCCTTTGTAATTTTCATTAAGCACCAGTATGAAGCTGGCTATCCATGATTTTACTTAAAGTACAGATCAGCTTGTCAAAGGTTACTGGACTAAATCTGTTTGTGTCTGACCTCGCACCTTTGAGAACTGGTGCACTACATTTTGTCACCACAGACCAGGGATATGTCCATGTGCTAACATTTTGGTTACTGATAGTGATTTAGTTTCTTTTTTTGTATTGTTTTATTGTTTAGTGGACACCACAAGTATATTGTCTGGTTCCATGGAGGTTTTTATTTTTTTATTTTAGAAACAACAGTTGTCATGTGTGTAATTATAAAAGTGATGCATCCCTTGTCTCTATATACTCTGGCATATTTCTTTGTTTATGATGAAGTCAAATCAAAGATTTTATGTAATTTGCTTCTTCTCTGTCCTCTGACTTGGCAATCACATCAATGTTTATTAATAGTATGTAACATATACAGTTCTTCTGTTTCAATTTTCTAATGAAACCAGAGAGCAGCTTATTAGTGTTTTCAGCCTTTGAGACCAAGACATGTTTGTGGCTAAATGTGGAATCAGAGCTGGATTCAGCACTAGCTGATTTAGGCAACTGCCTAGGTCTCATTGATGGATGGGGGACCCATACATACAGCATTCATTTAAAAAATGTTTCCTAAAATATTTTAAAATTCTACTCAATGTCTGATATCCAGTCCTGCTTCTTTCTGTTTGACATATGTGAAATATCCAGTCCTGAGACTTTCTAGAAATGGCACAAGACTAAATCTTGCAGAAGATAGGATTGTTTTTTTGTATCTTGTGAGATCCTATTCCAACGTGGATTAAACTATAGAGAACAGAGAATCATTGGGGTCCGAATGCAGAGAAGACAAGTTAGCAAGCAAAGGAGAGTAGTAGTGCTGAAACTGAATTCATCCTCAAGTCTTGGTGAGTACCTTCGTGAGGTGGACTCTGTTTTCACAAAATCTCACCAAGGCAACACTGATGTACAGACTGCATTTATATAACATATATCATGGACAGAAGTAGGTCAAAAATTGAAAGAGATAGCTGGGTGCACAAGACCCAGGATAAAAAAGTGCTCAATCCTGGAAGGTGCACTGGTGCCAGGACTGGAAAAATGACAGTGTAGAATCCTCAGAATATGGAAACATTCCTACAATGAGGTCAGGCCAGGCCCAGGGAGAATGCCCCCCCCCCCCCCATTGTAGAAGGAAGTAGCAGTCCACAAAATTACAGAAAATGATAGGCCAAAGAAGAGCCATAAAGATGATAGAGTGGACTATTGAGGATAAGAAAGAAATTATATATTGTTACTATTACACCACAAGCCAAGAATTTCCAGACACAAGATATACAAAATGAATAAGAGATAAATTAGAGGAAGGAAAAAAAAACTTCCACAAGAAAAACTGTCAGAAGCTTCAGATGAAAATTTTCATTCATTGAAACAACAGATTTGTGAAAAACAGTGTACAGTAAACAACAAAACCTAGAGATATTTGAAAAGTAAAAAAAATAAATATGGACATGGAAAAGAAAGACACATTTGATATGGTGCAATATTTATGCAAAGGAGAAAGCCAAATTAATATAAAGAAAGCAACCACAAAGATATTCAAAGAGAAATACAGGCAAAGGCATTCAGATATGGAAAAGTTCACAATAAAAAAATAATATCACAAAGATGGAATGTAGAAAAGAAGATTAGTAAACTATAAGTTAAAAAATAAAAGTTGAAGTTATGGCGTGCCTGCGAAGTGAAGGATTTGGTGTAGAAGGTTCTAACACAGGTTATATCATAGCATGATGGAGTGAGTCTCCAAAGTAAGGAGAAACAGGAAGATCAGGAGACATCTGAAGAAGAAATATGGACATGTGAAAGAAAATGAAATGTAATATGGTGTAATATTTATGCAAAGGAGAAAGCAAAACTAATCAATACAGAAAGAGCAGCACCAAAGATACTTGAAGAGAAATACAGGCAAAGGAATCCGGACATGGAAAACTTTACAATACAAAAAAAATCAGAAGACAAATAGGAACAGTAAAAAGGGAGATTAGTAATGGAGAAGTTAAAGAAGTAGAAACTGAGGTTATGGAGTACCTGCAAACTGAAGGATTCAGTGTAGAAAATTGAATGCAGAAAGCACCACAACAGGGCAGAGCAATGGATATCCAAATTAAGGGGAAACCAGTGCAACAGAAAGCAATTGGTCAGGTGCAATATGAAGATATTGTGGAGCCTTCCACAGGAAACCAGTATAAATGTTCACTTGAAGCAAGACAGCAAGGAAAGGAACAGGAAACTGTGGAAACTTTGATGCAGTCAATGTTGAGGAGTGATAGGCCAGTGAGTTCCCATATGAGCAACGGATGGCACAGGATGAAATTGAAGAGAATGTGCCACAGGAAGATGTTATAGAACCTTCTATATAATGCTTGCAGGAAATGGAAAACAAGGGATGTGCCCTCAGTTTGGAAGAAAATGAGCAAAGAGAAGAGTTGCTTGGTATAATAGACATGGACAGATATATCAAGATCAATGAGAGAAATAGACTGCAGAAGGTCAATAAAACCCAAAAAGTCAGAAGTCTGATAAAACAAATGAACACAGTAATTAGGACTGCTCATAGAGATCCATGCGATCTAACAGAAGTAAACAGGATATGTCACTGTGTAGCTAGCTTAGTAACTGATAAAGTTATACCACAAGAACACAGGGTAGCGAGGGAAAGGAAGGGGAAAAATTGAATGCCATCATGGAAATATCGAATAGAGAAAACTATAAAGCAATTAAGAAAGAAGTGTCACTGTTAGAAGACTATCAGAGAGGGAATAAATCAACAAAAATACTAAGAAAGGTAGATGTGATAAAAGCAATGTACAGTATTAGAACAGACCAGGATCTATCATGCACTCACAAATAAACTAAAAATTTCAGCACAGGTAGAAAAACATAGAAGATACAAAGATAAATATAAAGGAAAGTACAAAATAAGCAATTTACTGATGAACAAAAAAGTTTTATAGAGAAATGGGAAATAAGGTAAAAGGAATCGAAAGACCACCAAAATAAGAGGAATAGATACATTTTGGAGAAGCATCTATGAAGATCCTGTGGAACATAACAAAGATGCTAAATGGGCAGAAGAAGTAAAAGAAAGAATAAGAAGTTTAAAGGTACGGGATATGAAATGGGATGAAGTAACAGCCAGAATGATTGAAACAAAGTTAAGAAAAGCCTCTAATTGGAAAGCCCCAGGCCCAGATGCAGTACCTAACTTCTGGTTAAAATTATTAACATCTTTGCATGAATATTAAGCCATGAGTAAGAACTATTTATATGCACACCCCGAACAGACACCATTCTGGCTAACAACAGGAAAAACAATGCTCCTACTTAAGAGTGAACCTGCAAGCTACCCTGAAAATTATAGACGAATAACTTGCCTACCGATGACATATAAACTCATCTTCTTTTGGCTGTTCCCATTAGGGGTCGCCACAGTGGCTCATCTGTTTTCATTTCTTACTGTCCTCTGCATCTTGCTCTGTCACACCAACCACTTGCATGTCCTCTCTCACCACATCCATAAACCTTATCTTAGGCCTTCCTCTTTTCCTTTTACCTGGCAGCTTCATCCTTAGCATCTTTTTCCCAATATACTCAGCATCCCTCCTCAGCACATGTCCAAACCAACGTAATCTTGCCTCTCTGGCTTTGTCTCCAAACCTTCCAACCTGGGCTGACCCTCTAATATACTTATTCCTAATCCTGTCCATCCTCGTCACACCGAGTGCAAATCTTAACATCTTTAACTCTGCCACATCCAGCTCAAACTCCTGCCTTTTTGTCAATACCACTGTCTCCAACCCATATAACATAGCTGGTCTCATTACCCTCTTGTAGACCTTCCCTTTCACTCTTACAGGTACTCGTCTGTCACAAATCACTCCTGACACTCTTCTCCACCCACTCCATCCTGCTGTACTCTCTGCTTCACCTCTCTTCCACACTCACCGTTACTCTGAACTGTTGATCCCAAGTATTTAAACTCATCCACCTTCACCATCTCTACTTCTTGCATCCTCACCATTCATCTATCCTCCCTCTCATTCATGCACACATATTCTGTCTTAGCTCTGCTGACCTTCGTTCCTCTTCTCTCTAGAGCATATCTCCACCTCTCCAGGGTCTCCTCAACCTGGTCCCTACTCTCACTACAGATCACAATGTCATCTGTAAACATCATAATCCATGGGGACTCCTGTCTGATCTCGTCTGTCAACCTGTCCATCACCATTGCAAATAAGAAAGGACTCAGAGCTGATCCTTGATGTAATCCCACCTCCACCTTAAACTCATCCATCACTCCCACCGCAGACCTCACCGCTGTCACACTTCCCTCGTACATATCCTGTACCACTCTTACATACTTCTCTGACACTCCTGACTTCCTCATATAATACCACAACTCCTCTCTAGGCACCCTGTCATATGCTTTCTCTACGTCTACAAAAACACAGTGCAACTCCTTCTGACCTTCTCTGTACTTCTCAATCAACACTCTCAGAGCAAACATCACATCTGTAGTGCTCTTTCCCGGCATGAAACCATACTGCTGATCACTAATCATCATGTCCCTTCTTAACCTAGCTTCCACTACTCTTTCCCATAACATGCTGTGACTGATCAGTTTAATTCCTCTGTAGTTACTACAGCTTTGCACATCACCCTTATTCTTAAAAATCAGTACCAAAACACTTTGTCTACATTCCTCAGGCATCCTCTCACTTTCCAAGATTTCATTAAACAATCTGGTTAAAAACTCCATTGTCATTTCACCTAAACACCTCCATGCTTCCACAGGTATGTCATCTGGACCAAAAGCCTTTTCGTTCTTCATCCTCTTCATAGCTATCTTTACTTCCTCCTTGCTAATCCATTGTACTTCATGATTCACTATCCGCATATCAACCAACCTTCTCTCCCTCTCATTCTCTTCATTCATCAACCCCTCAAAGTACACTTTCCATCTGCTCAACACATTCTCCTCGCTTGTATGTTTCCCTCATTGTCCTTTATCACCTTTACCTGCTGCACATCTTTCCTAGCTCGGTCCCTCTGTCTAGCCAATTGGTACAGGTCCTCTTCTCCCTCCTTAGTGTCCAACCTTTCATACAACTATGTCACCGATGACATATAAACTATAGATGGGAAGTGATGCTGACAGAGTTTATAGTCATTTAGAAGAAAACTCAATTATGGCAGTAGAACAAAAGTGCAATAAAAGAAAGTCATATGGAATAAAGGATCATTTATTGTTAAATAAAGTCATAGTGGAGAACTGTAAAAAGGGGAAGAATTTAAGTATGACATGGATTGACTATAAAAAAGCATTTGATAGTATCCCACATTCATGGATAAAAGAGTGCTTAAAAATGTATAAGATACACCCTACACTGATCGATTACATTACAGTGATCATGAAACAGTGCAAACCATGATAAAGGACAGATTATTATCCCAGGGATAAAAACTCAAAGTGGGATATTCCAGGGTACTATTCTGCCTTGCCCTTAACCCATTAAGCTGTCTACTTAACAGCATAGGCCATGGCTATAATTTTGCTCCTAGAAAACAACCAAGTGTAAAGACTTCTCATCTTCTCTTTGTCGATTATTTAAAACTGTATAGCTCATCAAATGAGGAACTGAAAGCACATCTGCAGGTTGTCAAAACTTTTTGGTTGGGTTAGAATATGGCATAATTTTTTTTTCTGTAAAATTTGAAATTAACATTTTAAATGAAATCCAAATCTCTGATAATTGCAAGTGCATGTACGCTGACAGGGTCTTTATAGTAACTTGGGAGAGACAACCAAGTAATGGGATATTGGTATGGCTGGCAGGGGACCTAAATCATTATCCTGAATAAGGCCCCATTTGTCTATGATTGTTTCTATTGACTCTGGAGGTGTATGCTGTAACAGTACAGAATTATTAGCCCTTCAAGTAGGTCAGAAGAATACGGAGTGATGTTAGAAGGGATAGCTATTCTTGATGAAAGAGAAGACATAGGGATGTCAAAGACAGAATGTAGGTGTCCTGCAAGCATGTCAGACCCCCCACGCACACAACAAATATGCTATATGCAGCAATACTTCTAATTTTTGTATGAATCTTGGGATGTTGAACAAAAGCTGTTGTCGCATTTATATTGTTTGTAATTGTTTTTTTGTTTGTTTTTTTATTCATTGCACTAAAGAGTGAACTAATTTATTAGTAGTCATGGATTCTGTAATATAATCTAAATATGTTGCATTTTTGTAACATATTTTTGCAGTACCTTTTATACAGGCCCCCGGCAAATTCAAAGAGGATGACATTTGCCAAGTCATACAGTTTGCATTATTTGGAGTGATGATCAGGTTCATTTGATCTTCAGCATCCAATATGTAGTTTTTGTTCCACATTACTATGAAACAGTCTTCTCTACAAAATTGGATGTTAAAGGATTTCTGCATTTAGTTGAAAACTGTTACTCTGGCGGTTAGTGCAGTGGACTAAAGCTCCAAGTTGTTAATGATCTGTTTCATTTATTTACATGCCGAGTGACATTGAACAAGTCACTTAAACCACACAGTGTTTTGGAGCAATTGGAGATATGAACTAGGCTCTTTAATGTCTCCTGGACCTGGACTGCATGCCTAGTAATTATAAACCCTTTGTCATCACCTGATTGGATCTTATAGTATGATGCTACAGATCTTTCTATGATTTCATGTAGTTCATCCAAAGCTACCAATAAGATACATGTAATTTATTTTCTCATGCTGGTAAGAGCTGTACACTGTCAACAAAGTAGCTCTCACTACCTTTATGTTTTTTTTTATAGTTTCCGTGTTGTTCCTTCCCATTGTCAAACAACAGTATAATATTTTGGTTTCCTAAAGAGTCCTGTAAGCACCATCTCAGTGGAGCCAGAGGGAGACAGGTGTGCTGATTCCTAGGCAGAAAACTGAATGCTGAGCGTAGGATCACAGGATGATTACAGGATCATAAGAAATACAAAGCAATTGAGTCACAAAAACATTTAAACATTGGCAGTACCCACCCTCACATTGTAACCCCGCCCTTCCTTCTTAAGAAGGGCAAAGCAGGTAAGTCCCAGACTAGGTTTACTGGTACCCATCCAATCATCCAGGTTTAATTTGTAGGATGTTAGGGCATCACAGAGGTAGGGTAGGCATATTGTAATATATTTGTCTCTCCAGTGTGTTTTATTTATGTGCTGGTGGAGATTTAAGTCCCTAGTTCTGTTATTACTACAGCTGTTTGATTTGCAAAGGTGCAGGAGATCAAGGAGAATAGGGACCCTAATAGCACATAATGAAAGGCATAGATCACCCCAAAGCAGTCTATAATAAACCATGTAAAAAAAGGTAATGCTTCTAGCCTTTCCTGGTAGCTGAAGGACTTTGGCTAACAATGTTTTCTTTAGCAACTTCTGGAGCCTTTCCAACTGCTTAATATGTCTAAAAAACTGTATCCTAAAGGAGGCACTGTACTCAGTAATTGGTGTTATTGGGGCTGCAAAGTGAGGGATGACACTTTATTTTGACCTGGATGATATGCCTTTACATGTTAATTGTGCTAAATGAAAGGAGTTTCTAATTACTGCTTCTACAATTATCAACCCAGATCCCAAGATCTCTGATTATATTATCACTTTATAGTAAGAAAATTGGTTATACTGTATATTTAGAGAGAGAGATGCTTACCAAATGTGACAATATTATGCATTTAATTTTAGCCCTTATTTTGAACACCATTTGTTTATGAGGGTTAGTTCCTGCTGTAATGAATGGGTTTCAGAGAGACGTTTGACAATATTGCCCAGTTTGCAGTCATCTGCAAACTAAGTTAACCAAAGGACCTGATTCCTGGTGTTGATATCGGAGAAGTAGATGCTGAAAGCCAGGGGTCCCTGTAATGACACAACACGCGTTACCTCCCTTACTTTCTCAGGAGGTATTTGACACCTTAATTATGTGGGCTCTGTCTTTCATTCAGTTGATTATCCTTTTTTTCACATATGGATCTACTTTTAATGTACTTAGCTTGTTTACAATGTATGGTGTATAGCATCAAATGCTTTGGCCTGATCAGGATAAGCTGTGTGAACAAAATGGCTGTTGTCTACAGCCTGGGTGACCATCTCAAAGACATTGAGTAGACAGGATTTCCCTTTGACAAAGCCTTGCAGATATGGGGTAGCCTGATAGCATTTTTGGTATCATGCATGATGCCATCCTTGCTGGCCACCCTCTGATTCTTTTTGCTGTCCTATTGGTGATGTAGGTGAACTTAACAAGGACAGGGACTAAGAAATTATCCTTTCACTTGTCAACTCCTCAACAGCATTGTAATCTTTTGTATGCTTAATTTGTAGGAAAGTCCAACCAGAGAACTAACTGACCAGGTCTTCCCAGAAGTGGGAGACAATCCTCCAGGAAAAGAGGCCACCACTCCAACTACTCCATCAGAACGACAGAACACATCTGATGACTCCTCAGATGGGAACATCTCTGAAGAAAGTGAGTAAATCTTTAAAAGCAGTCAGCATGTCTTTAAGTAAGCTGTGTCAAGGACCATTGATATTAATGTTGACGGAATAAATGAAAGTCTCCTGGAGCTTTTCAGCTTTTCTGTTCGAATCAATGCTAGATGTTGCAAGTTGAACACTGCAAGCATTAGGCAAACAAAAGCATTTATTTTCTATAAAAATGATGCATATTCCATGTGCGTTTGCTATTACAATAGATGGAACATAGCCACTTATTTTCCTGTTGTTAACAATTGTACACTTTTACCTGTTTACTTCCTCTATACTTTAATGGTTGTATGGATTCTTCTGACTGGGACAATGCTTCAATAGTTGGCACTAGTCACTACTCATGGACTACCATGTGTGCAACAGATAATGGAGAATAAACTAGATATGAGGAAAAGGTCTGACTGGGCATTCCTAGACTTAGAGAAAGCATATGATTCCAAGAAAGACAAGTTGGGCAGTCCTTTGTTGATAATCCTGGATGCACAGGTGGAATTTGCCATTTATGTACAAGGATCCAGTGACATAAGTGCGAGCACTGTTCAGACTCACAGAGGGATCCCCAGTTGGAGTGGGGGGTTCATCAGGGTTCAGCTCTGAGTTCACTGCTGTTCACACTGGTGAAGGACTGCATTAAAAAGCAGGTGGGGGTGGGGGGATAAAAAAGCTACTGTATGCAGATGATGCGACATTGCAAGCAGATTCTGAACAGGATCTTCATCAGATGATGGAGTAATGGAATGTAAAACTGAAGGGACATAGGATGAAACTGAGTACAGGCATGTCAGTTGTCATTGCAGCAAAAGGGAGACAGAAGGAAAATAGTGGAACTGTTTAACAGCTTCCAGCATCTGTGAAGAGTGGTTGAGGAGAAAGGAAGTCCAAATGAAGAGGTCAAAACTAGAGTCAGAAGGGCTACTGCACGGACTTTCAGAGGAAGTGAGTGACAAAAGGATACTTCAAAAAGGTGAAGTGCCTGGAATAGGTGATAGTATGTGCACTGTGGGACAATGGTGACATCAGACCAGAAGCCAAAGTATCTCCACTTGCAGACAAGGGGAACGGAAACAGAATTCCAATGGTTCAGGCACATGTGCAAGAATGCAAAAAACCAGTTTGGTGAAAATGGTTTTGGGAGAGACAAGAAGAACAAAAGAGGAGCAAGCATATCCAGCAAAGAGCTAGATTGAGAGAAGCTGGTGACAGTCAGGTATGACTCTCAAAGAAGGTAGGAGAGTGGCACTGAATAGAGAGAGAGGTGGCCACAGTTCCCATGATGCCTATGTAGAAAACTTCAAAAAAGGGGATCGATGATGATATTGTAGTCTGTATTGGTAGGGCTTTGTTAGTTTATAGAGGGTTATCAAAGTATGTCAGGTCATTGATAAGCTTCTGGAATGTTTTCAGGATGGGAGAATTTAGCTATTTGATTTCTTCTTAAGTAGGTAGATTCATCACTCCCTTATATTCTTGTCTAATATTTTGATATTTAGAATAGTTCTTGTGTAAGAGGGACGATTTCCATCTATGGCATACATTCCTACTTTTTAGCTTGGATTTTATTTCTTTGCTAAGCCATGGGCAAGTTTTAACTTTAATCTCAGTTTAATAGCAACAAAAAACGAGACCTTTTCTATCACTTGGTGCAATGTATTAAATCTGTGAAGCACAGTAGTGAGGGAGGAGTCAGCTTTGTAGAGGGGAGACAAATATGTGCTCTGATATTCAGAGTACAATAGGCTTTCCTTGGATTCAAGAAGAAAATGTCCACGTTTAATAAGTATTGTTGATGGTTTGGGATTTCTGTAGAAATTTATGGCCTAGCTTGGAAAAAGGTCACTTAAACCACTGAGTAGGCAAGTGACATACTTCATTTATGAAGGGTGATTTTTTTATGAAGAAATTGAACACAAACGACATATTGGTGTTTGGGATTCTTGAGTAAAACAGAGAAGACAAGCTGTGTAAGGTTGTTAAGGAGAGAATTTTTTTTCCTTTGGGTTTATGAATGCCAAGGAGATTAACGTTTAAAGCTCCTGTTACAATTGTAAAACTGTGAGAAGCATGGGAAAGAATGGTGTCATCTGTATCTTGGAAGAGTTGTGGTTGGAGCAGGGATGAGTATGAGAAATATGAGCAGTCTGATGTGGTCTGAGTGTGTTTCTATAGAAGAATTCTTGCCTATCTGCTCTGAAGGTTCAGCCAGCCAAATTTCCATTACTCCAAGGATGTCAGTTAAGTTGTTCTTATTGTTAAGGCTTTGGGCACTGAGTTCTGCTAATGATATCAGAATGGAACAGAGTGAGACCTGAAAAACAAAAATGTACAGATATTAACATACTCTTGACTGAGTCACAAAAGAGAGTCCAAACCTGCTCATTCATACAGCTCACTTTCCAGCAGGAGAATGTCCAGCAAACTGATGTCTACCACAAAGAATTTCCCCTTACCCTGAATAAACTGTAAATGGCATTGATTCTGCAATGCAGGACCTTTAAAACAAGGTCACAAGTTATTACACATCTTTAATCTTATGTTTATTATATAAGTTGTACACACCCTGCCCATCAGCATGTGAGCACAGCCACCAAAACCATGCCTCAGTGGTACACCTTTACAGTTATCGGTGGCCTGTCAATCACATGTGCAGTCAAGGTGGTTTAGGCCCAAAGAAAGTAATGCTTGTTAACCCAGCGTAAATCTGCTGTGCTGTCCATCATTTATACTGGGGCTTGAAGCCTGCTTTCCTACTCACCCAACACGGATCTCAAAACAAATTACCATAATAGTAATGCTGAGAATATACAGTCAGACAGATTGTAAGGATCTAACCTCTGTCTATTCCAGTGTATTACAGGACACACATTGTAAGCAATGACTATTATTTAACATAAATGGAATCCTGCACTGTGGGGCCTTAAAAGCAAGGTTACAAAGATCATAACATAAACTACAAGGAGTCACTAAAACAATCCATAACTGTCAAGTTATCCGGCTTGCTTTACAGTCAGAAAATGTTGATGAAGCCTCACTGCACCAGAAATACATATCCAGAAGAGCAAGACCAGTTACCCAGTCTGTTACATTTTGACAGTTCACCTCTTCTTTCAATTCCACGAAGCAGCATTCTGCCATTTTAAGGATGAAAAATGTCTCATTTCCTGCATCTACAGTTGAGTTAGCAAGACTTGTTTAATTACACACCTTAGAATTGTTCGATGACGGCACATGTCTTTGTCTTCTGGCCTGGGTTATAACTCAGAAGGGTCCATGGATAAGATGACTCAGCCCGTTAACTAATGTTAAATAAATAGGTAAACAAATCATCTTGCTTATTTCTTCCTCAGAAAATAAGCACCTTTAATTGAAGAAACACAAGCATTTCACTGGTCTTATTTGTCTTGACTATTTAGCCATGGTTAGACTTTTGATGGATAAACAATAACAGCCTTTACCTTTTGAGTGGAAGTGGGACACATCCCGAGGATCAGTCACCAAGCTGACTTGATAAGTCATTGCTGCGTCAAGCACGTAAGGTGTAGATTTTCATTCTGCTAGAAGCACTCTCTCTTTATCCCTGACCTGAACTGACCTGAACTGTCTAACATGGTGTTGCTGTCTAGAATGGTAGTGCAGTGAACACTGCAGATAATTCCATCACCCAAGTATGATGCAGCAGGGCACCGCTGTTTATTTCTTCAACTACATCTGTGGAGCATAACCTCATAGTAGATGTGGTGTCCTCTGCAGATGGGAAATTCCTGACACTCAAAAAAGATGTTGAAAGGCAGTGGTGGGATAACTGGGTACTTAGTATGCTGGTATCTGTTTCTGTGGAAAGCAATTTGGTGGACATTTTCCAGCAGGAAAATAATCTAGTAGACTTGATAAAGAACACATAATCAGTGACTGAGCTTGTTCTTGTGAACTAGTTATGGGTAGTGGTGCCAGTGGTTTCAGGTTTTCCAATGCAGATCTCTGCTATTGCAGCATGAACCCAGCTGTGTGAGCTGTCTCTGCATTCTCACCAGCCATACAATATTTTATTCTGCCCAATTTTCTTGATCATCAAGGTGCTGCACCAACACAATATTTTGTTTAAAAAAAAAATCCCTAAGGGGCATCAGCTTCCTGTAGTTCGATATAAGTAAACATCAGGGTCGTCTCTATATCATCCCCCTCTCCCATGTTCTCAATGAAAATGGCTTTTACTTCATGAGGATGTTCTGGAGATTGCTGAAGCAATGTGACTGCCTCTTGTGAATCCTGCAGCACTTTTGGGGATCTAGCTCTGGGGGAGCAGTGATTTTTCCTAATTCAAGTATCCTTCATGTTTTTCTAAAGTGTTACTGGAGTAGACATCATCTCTGCCATAAGAATATGGCTCACTGTCATGGTTGCAGGTACAGACAAATGGGGTTCCATTTGTAAGGTTTTAAGATTGATTGGTCAATATGTCAAATATGTTAGCATGTAATATCAAAACTGAAGTATTTTGAAAAATGTCGGTAGTTACATCTGTGAGATCACAGTACAGAGAGGAGTGGGATTTCACTGTTTCCCACTGTGCAATCTTAAATTTGGTATATGTAATTAGCAGGGTGTGTGGGTGATGCAGGGGATCTTGTTCCCTACATAAAATGTATGTAAATGTGTTTTTTGTATGTGTTTATGTTTTTTATGTATCAGTCTTCTATGATCAGTGTTTTGTGGTTTAAACATTTGAGTATTCAATCTTTTAATAGCAATCTGACAATTGTATTCTGCTGTTTAAATGCCTGAGCAGAATAATTTTCTGGGATCTGTTAGTGTCATTCTTCTAGTCAGCAAGATTGTTCTGCCTATTTCAAGCCAATTATTCTACCTATTTCAAGCCAATGATACACTTTTTTTTATAAACTAACAATTATTTCAGCTGGATGGAATTGAGTTTTTTGGCTTTATGTCTGCTTGCTGTGGCATATGTTCAGAACTCCGCAAATGAGTTCTGCAAACCTGTTATGCACTGTTAGTCTCAACCACAGTAAACATAAACTGAGTTCCTCTTATTATAATATGCCACTTTAGTTTAATATTTTGTAAAGCATTTATGCTTAAGGAACTATATACTGAGCAGGCTCCATGTAATAGCTTTATTTTTACTATTTTTTTTTACTTGCACGGGTGTTTACAGGTGCTACATAAAATACTTGCTGGTGACAGAACATAAGTTTTAAGTGAAAAAAATGATTAGTGTATTAACATCTTCTGAGTGTATATTAGCTATGTTAACTGTTGCTTTTCTGTATTTATTTTTAATACTGCCGTTATCATTTAAAAATAAGGTTCAGGAAAGTATTCTTAGACTGCGAGACAGAGTGCTCGCATGAAGATAGAAAACCAGCTGTTGACTTTCTGCATTTTATAAGTAGTAATGTTAGCAGAACTGATGTCTTGACCTCCTTATTCAGAGGTTGCTGTGTTTCCATGGAAAGATAATTGAATTTTCTTTATTTCTCTACACCAGGTAGTGGTGGGCTGGAGTGGGAGGATGATTTCCCCACAGCGGAAATAAAACCATCTTTTGTATCTTCTGAGAAAGGGGCCGTGTTGCCATCAGATGTAGAAAGACCTGACATTCCTCAGCCTGTTGCAGAGCAAAAGAAGCCAGTACCTATTCAGTATTCTCGATTCTCTGTCTCACCTGCACCAGTGTCCCGGTTCTCAATAACACACGTCTCTGACTCTGATATAGAATCTGTCGGAGGTAAAAAAAATTATCTTTTTCCATTGTGCTGTTATCAGCAACAGCAAATATAAGAAATATGTAGTGCTTTATGTTTATTAAACAGATAATTGCTTGTTTTGCTAAATTCTATTTTTTACCCTTTTAAAGAAGAACTTGTTTTTATATGTATAATTATTATGTTTCTGGAAGTTCAAGATTGAGCTCTTTCAAGTGAACAGTCTTTGATCAGGGGAAGAAAGGATGAAATTGGTTTCTTTGCAGCTGCAAGCAGGGGAAAGAAATGCAATCATGTTTATACTGTGGATTGTGGCTAATAATTCTGATAGAGAAGGATATTCATTGATCGGGTTAGAGTACTTGTCCCAGAAGCTGATTTTGCAGAATGACATATCCTCAGGCACAAATTAGGAAGACGTCATATGAGAAAACACAAACAAAATACTGTATTAGAAGAGCAAAGCCTTTCAAACCCCCAAAGCATCAGGAGAATCTCCTGCAGCTGTACTAATTATAATCAATTTCAGGGTTGCCATAACTTTAGAGGATTGCTGTTTATTCAGTTTCATATGACAAAATAGTATTTGGTAAAATCTGTTTTAGGGAACCATTGCACTAAAAAATGGAGGTACTTGGACCCTAGAGAAAAGTTAAACTATTTACTGAAAGGGGTAATCATATGAAAAGTTGGGACTCACCAGAGCGAGTCCTAAAAGATGGAGACCAAATTGCTGAAAAAGTGGACTTATATATACTAAGTCCAAGATGGCTACTTCCCAGAATATTCCCTTTTTCCAAGCTATAGGAATGTCAGAGTTGGTATATATTAAGTTTGTGGGGGTGGGGATCTTACCCCTCACATCAGGAGGACGCAGAGGTACTTGCCTCCCCGTAAAATAAAGAATTTTAAAGGAGAAGAGCAATGTTCAATATTCCAGATTTTGCTGTCATTTTGGCCTTTTTTTGCTTGTTGGCAGTCAGCATTTCAAGTGCAAACATTTCAGTAGGGAGCCACTGGAAGGACCAGGACATGCCTGACCCGGCATGTTACATCCACTGAAACTGATGCGGTCATCACTGGCTCATTTGTTCTGCTGCCTTGTCTGACTTGGGTTATGATTGCAGTGATCACTCCAGTCCATAATTCTTGTTGCTTTCTGGTTTTGAACTAGTGTTTGTTTCATTTCTAATCATTGCAAACAGTATGAGATCACAGTGTTTCTCACATACACCATATATCCCCTAGTCCCCCCCCCCCCACCCACACACACACATATATACACAGCAAGTTTGTTGATGATACTTGCATAGGGAATTGTACCAAATGCCTCAGCCAGGTCCAGATATGTAGTGTGGTCTGCATAAGACTATGTGGCACTTCACTTACTTTTTTGAAGAAGTATACAAAGTTTCTTACAAAACCTAAATAATATGGATCAGTTTGAGGTTACCAATACCCATATTAATAAGCTCTGAGTTATGTTGTGGCTTAGACTGATGAGGGATTTTACCAGTACTGAGAGTCACATTTAGTAGATTTAAAAGAGGACCTGAAAGTCCATATTTAACATTAATAATCAATCTACCTGATATAGGATCAGGGCCCATAGATGTAGACTTCTTATTTTTGACAGAACTGAGAGAACTTGTTCCATAGAAATACTTCTTGGCGAGATAGGCTGGAGGAGTGGGGACCATGATGATAGACTGTGGGGAAAAAGTTGGTATTAAATTTTTCATCTGGGATATTAGCAGTTTCCATGGGTCCAGAATGTGTGATCTAATTTTGGATTAACTCATAAATTTGTTGGATATTGTTTTTTAACTTCTGACATAGTTAAATAAGAATTTGCAGTTAGTTTTGGTGTCTATGCCATTTTGAGATGATATTCAGCTTTAAATTTTCTAACTGCGACTTTGAGTTTTTTTTATTAGCATGTTTAAACATCATATTCTGGAAGAAGTATGAGACCTGTGTAAGTACTTAGTGCTTTTGTTCTTTTCTTGTAAAGCTTTTCATGCAGGTGTTCTACTATAAAGGTTTATTTTAAATATCCCAGACTATTTAATACATGTAGAGAGAGAGATTTTATCGATATGGCTATGGAGCCGAGACTGGTCTAGATCTCAGAGATAAAGGTTGTAGCTTCAGATATGGACCCAGTCTGGTCTGAGACTGGTCTAGATCTCAGAGATAAAGGTTGTAGCTTCAGATATGGACCCAGTCTGGTCTGAGACTGGTCTAGATCTCAGAGATAAAGGTTGTAGCTTCAGATACGGACCCAGTCTGGTCTGAGACTGGTCTAGATCTCAGAGATAAAGGTTGTAGCTTCAGATATGGACCCAGTCTGGTCTGAGACTGGTCTAGATCTCAGAGATAAAGGTTGTAGCTTCAGATATGGACCCAGTCTGGTCTGAGACTGGTCTAGATCTCAGAGATAAAGGTTGTAGCTTCAGATATGGACCCAGTCTGGTCTGAGACTGGTCTAGATCTCAGAGATAAAGGTTGTAGCTTCAGATATGGACCCAGTCTGGTCTGAGACTGGTCTAGATCTCAGAGATAAAGGTTGTAGCTTCAGATACGGACCCAGTCTGGTCTGAGACTGGTCTAGATCTCAGAGATAAAGGTTGTAGCTTCAGATATGGACCCAGTCTGGTCTGAGACTGGTCTAGATCTCAGAGATAAAGGTTGTAGCTTCAGATACGGACCCAGTCTGGTCTGAGACTGGTCTAGATCTCAGAGATAAAGGTTGTAGCTTCAGATATGGACCCAGTCTGGTCTGAGACTGGTCTAGATCTCAGAGATAAAGGTTGTAGCTTCAGATATGGACCCAGTCTGGTCTGAGACTGGTCTAGATCTCAGAGATAAAGGTTGTAGCTTCAGATATGGACCCAGTCTGGTGAGGAGTGCAACAGAATTTACTTAAGTCAGTATGAAGTTATAAATCAGCTTTAAGAAGTTGCAGATCAGCTTTTGAGAAATCCCTGAACGCAGAAGTATTAGTTCTGAGATTACTGCCAGCTTTATATGAAAAAATTCCCAGTTTGTGATCAGATTTTATAAAGGAAGATGATACCCATGGAGTTGTATGTGCTGAGGCAACAGTAGTAAGGATAATATCCAGGATATTTTGTTATCTGGTTGGAGCGGTCTTAATTTTTATTAAATAATCGGTATTCATACGGCTGAGGAAGTACTGGACATGTTTTCATTTTGTACTACAGGTGAGACATTTTTTTGCTACACAAATTAAATTACCCAGGATAAATCAGTAAGCAAAACTGGGCTACAGTGCTTTTATAACCACAAAAATGTTCAAAAGCCTCTAAGCATGTTTTCCAAGAGCTTAGGGGCTTTTTACCTAGGATAAATGTCATTTACGATATTGAGATATCTACCATGGTCAGCATAAGTGTTGGGTGGAGATCTATGCCTGTCAATTAAGTGGTAGTTAACCTTATTTGTGGTGACTTGGATTTACAGAAGATCAAATTTTGCATCTGAGAAATTAGCTGTGAAATAAAAGGTTTTGCCAAAGATTGATACTCACCCACTCAGTAGCATAGCAAGGGTGGGATGAAGGTCGCATTTGCCCCAAGTACAAAGTGTTATGGGGCGTGGTCAAGAAGTGCAATTCCTTCATTACTTTTTACTGTGTTTTTTATTTAGTTTAGCTTTTTGCTAGAAGAGCTGAGGGGGCATGGACAAATCAGCTTGTCACAGTATAAGCCAAAGGCCCTTTTTTTTTCACTGGAATAGCTGAGGGGGTTGTGTATCGGCTGAAGGAAGTAGTAAGCCATATGAAAGAAATGCACCAATCAGCTTACTGCAGAGTAAACTGAAGTGCCTTTAATTTTTTATTTTTATTTATTTGCTCTTTGGTAACTGAAGGAGGGAGGAGCATGGATCGACTGTAGGACCAGATTGGTCCAAATGTACCAATCAGCTTGCTACAGTTTAAGCTGAAGTCCATTTGTTTTACTTTGCTGTTCTCTTGAAGAGCTGAGGAGTGGGGCACTGGGCAGTAGATGAGGCAGCAATGACTCTGCTCCTCACAGTTGCCTGTGGGTCTAAAATTATGATAGGTGCTGTACCCAGGAATTGAGAGAGTACTGTCATTCAAAATAAACCATGTTTTCATAATTGCACATATGTATACATGTGCTTGAGTTGAGGAAAGGCCTTGAGTTTGGGTATCTTTTTACTATAACTTCTGACACTGCATAGCCAACCTGATATGTTTTGAATTAGGATTAGTTTGGAATGTCTAAGAGATTGACTGTGAAACAAGGCCCTTTGTCAACAGCAAATGTTTTAACCAGAATGCAAAAGCCTTAGTAAGAGGGGGTGCATATCATCTTTGGCAAAGCAAGAAGCCTATTGGAATGACACCAGCTGCAAAACCAATTATTAAGGCCATTTTTTTTTTTAATTCAGGCATCATTCTAGGTGATTGCAAAATGCCACTAGCCTTCTTTTCTGCCTCGTACAAATACTTATCAAAGTCAGTTGTAACTTTCTACATCTCCCGTTAGATGTACCACCTAAAAGTACATTATATTCACACTGAATAAGGCCACTACTAGGTTGTAGTTGTATTTATCAGGATGTAGGGATTTAAAAACCCTTGCAGCATCCCACATCTTGGTGTTGGTGCACCGTGAAAGACAGTTAACTTTAATCCTGTTCTTATCAGTGTCTCCAGTTACCAAAACATTACCTTACATGGTTACATACACAGTACTCATTAGGGACTTGGGAGCTGCTCCCTTATGACTCATAGAAGCATGTTTGGTGTCCACTGAAGTCATAAACTGGTGGTGATTTAGTGATCTGGCCTGGTGGTTGAGGTTTCTTAGCCCTAATTCTAGGTGTTTAAATTCTTAGAAGCTTGGGGAGTGACTTATCCATCTCTACGTAAATAAATATGAGTGCTTTGTACTACAGGTGAGCATGCGTGGTGCTTACCAAGTGTGTCATGACTTGAGAGGGTGGTGCCAAAATAAATAATTACTTGTATCTGTGAACTATTGAATCTTGTTGCAGTAGTAATAAAATGTTGACAACGAAGGACAGATATGGTTATCTTAGAGTGTTCTTTCATATGCTTTGTTGCACTAGTGTTAAATCTGCTATTATTAGGGGTGGATTTAAATCTTTAAGCCACTCTGTCTGTAACATCATGTTTGAACAAGCATCTTTACTGGATGAAAGTTTCTTGTAGTCCATCTTCACTCCTTGATTTCAAAATGCCAGTAGTCTTGTGTTTATATCTTTTCAGTTTATTGTGGTTCATTTGCAACATTTGCAAACTTGCACGCTCTTGTCTTCTGGTTCCTGAATTCCTTTCCCTGTAGTGTGTCTGTTGTCCATTACAAATTACTCCTCAACTTAAACTGCACTCATTCTTCCACCCCGTTTAGAGCGGAGGATTAACATTGTCATTTGCTGATAAGCTTCATTCTGTATTCCTGATCTTGATGGCACTTTTTTTTTCTAGTGGATTTACCTTATTATCAAATAAATAAAACAAAAAAATGAAAAAGAACAATCATCTTAATATTCTTGTCAAGAAACTGCGCTGTTTATAACTGATACATTACTGCCATACTAGGGACAGCAGGATACTTGGTACTCTCTGTTTCACAGATTAACTGGAACAGGTGAAGGAGAGATATTTGAATTGTTTTATTTTATTTGTTAACCAGTAAAGAGCACTGATCTCCATAGACCTTTTCAGTCTCAGTTTAGGAACACTGTCTGGTTAACTGAGTTGCTCAGAGTCACACAGGCAAATGGAAGTGAGGGTATCAAACCAGGGACCACTAAAAACAATTCATTAACATATGAGTCTGTAGCCAGACAATATGGAAACAGAAATATTCCAAGCTGTCTAAGGTTTCTGTTGACAAGATAGCAGCATGTTTTAAAATGAAACATTTTTTAATGTGTGAAACTCTTTGATCTCCTACATCTTTCCTGCCCTTGGCATAGTGGTTTCATTTTAAGTGAGCTGATGATAAAATAAATTTAGGAACATATTTTGGAACCCTACATGCACTGAATTGCTGCCTTCTTTCCTGAGGAAGTGGGGAGATGCAACATTTGCTGCAGCACTGGGAACCGACCTATGATGGACACAGGATCCAACTCTCTGTCGCTTTGTGTCTATCTCCTTTCTTTCTTTCTCTGTGTATCTCACCCACACAGCACCTGCCTCAGCTTACATTTCAGTGTCAGACATTCTGAGTGTCAAAATGTCCCAAAGCCCTTCCGTTTTTCCTTTAAGGCCTCCCCCAATGAATTTGTGTCGACTCTAGGCATTTAGTCATCCTGCATAAACTTTACACTGAAACTTTGGGGAAAAGTCCTGCTGAAATATGATGTGCTACCAGTAGATGGCAGCACATCAGCAGAAGTTGAGTAACGTGCTGCACTATATTGCTCTTGTTTGGTCAAAAGTTAGAAACCTCTTAATGTAACGTAGTGGGTTATACTATTCAGGTCAGGACAAGTATATGAACATTACAAAACTGGTGGTGAAGATGGAACAACTTTGTTCTGTTATGGCAGTGATTGTGATTCAGTTAGTGAACCATGTACTACAGAACCAGCTAAAAGCAGAAAATTAAGCAAGCCAAAACCAGCTCTGCTCAGTTTTGCTGCATGAGACGCCATCGTGTTGAGATGGGAGTACCAATTCAGCAAAAGTCTAGTAACATAGCTACAACACAAAACAATTTAATTAGTATTCTATAATGTACACACACTGATTGTACAAACATCTGGTAACATAGCTACAGCATGGCACAATCTAATTAATATTCTATAATGTGCACACACATTGATTGCACAAACATCTGGTAACACAGCTAAAACACAGAACAATCTAATTAGTGTTCTCTAATGTACACACTTACTGTACAAATGTGTGGTAACATAGCTACAACACAGAACAATCTAATTAGTATTCTATAATGTACACGCTGATTGCACAAACAACAAACATCTGATAACATAGCTCCAGCAAAGAACAATCTAATTAGTATTCTATAATGTACACACGCTGATTCCAAAATGTCTGGTAACATAGATACAGCACAGAACAATCTAATTAGTATTCCATAATGTACACACACTGATTGCAGAAACATCTGGTGACATGCCTACAACACAGAACAATCTAATTAGTATTCTATAATGTACATGCTGCTTGCACAAATATCTGGTAACATAGCTACAACACAGTACAATCTAATTAGTATTCTATAATATACATGCTGATTGCACAAACGTGTGACATAGCTACAGCACAGAACAATCTAATTACTATTCTGTAATGTACACTCTGATTGAACAAACATCTGATAACATAGCTGCAACACAGAACAATCTAATTAGTATTCTGTATTGTACACACTAATTGCACAAACGGCTGGTAACTTAGCTACAACGCAGAACAATCTAATTAGTATTCTGTATTTTACATGCTTATTGCACAAATGTCTTGTAACATAGCTACAACAAAAAACAATGTAATTAGTATTGTATAATGTACACTCTGATTGCACAAATGTCTGGTAACATAGCTACATCACAGAACAATCTAATTACTATTATATAATGTACACACACTGATTGCACAAATGTCTCCTAACATAAGTAAAGCACAGAACAATCTAATTAATATTCTATAATGTACAGTCTGATCGCACAAATGTTTGGTAACATAGCTACAACACAAAACAATGTAATTAGCATTGTATAATACACACCCACTGATTGCACAAATGTCTGGTAACACAGCTACAACACAGAACAATCTAATTAATATTCTATAATGTACCCACACTGATTGCACAAACACCTGGTAACATAGCTACAACATAGAACAATCTAATTAGTATTCTATAATGTACACTTACTGATTGCATAAACGTCTGGTAACATAGCTACAGCAAAGAACAATCTAATTAGTATTCTGTAATGTATACACTGATTGCACAAACACCTGGTAACATTGCTATAACACAGAACAATCTAATTACTATTGTATAATGTACACACACTGATTGCACAAACGTCTTGTGACATAGCTATAGCACAGAACAATCTAATTAGTATTCTATAATGTACACACTGATTGCACAAATGTCTGGTAACATAGCTATAGCACAGAACAATCTAATTAGTATTCTATAATTTACACACTGATTGCACAAACATCTGATAACATAGCAGCAACACAGAACAATCTAATCAGTCTTCTGTAATGTACACACACTGATTATACAAATGTCTGCTAACATAGTTACAGCACAGAACAATCTAATTTGTATTCTATAATGTACACACACTGATTGCACAAACATCTGATCACATAGATTCAACACAGAACAATCTAATTAGTCTTCTGTAATGTACACACACTGCACAAATGTCTGGTAACATAGCTGCAACACAGAACAATATAATTAGTCTTCTAAAATGTACACACACTGATTGTACAAATGTCTGCTAACATAGTTTCAGCACAGAACAATCTAATTTGTATTCTATAATGTGCATCCACTGATTGCACAAACATCTGGTGATAGCTACAACACAGAACAATCTAACTAGTATTCTATAATGTGCACTCTGATTGAACAAACATCTGATAACATAGCTACAGCAAAGAACAATCTAATTTGTTTTCTATAATGTACATCCACTTATTGCACAAATGTCTGGTAACATAGCTCCAGCACAGAACAATCTAATTAGTATTCTGTATTGTACACACAAAGTGCACAAATGTCTGGTAACATAGCTGCAACACAGAACAATCTAATTAGTCTTCTATAATGTACACACACTGATTGTACAAATGTCTGCTAACATAGTTACAGCACAGAACAATCTAATTTGTATTCTATAATGTGCATCCACTGATTGCACAAACATCTGGTGACATAGCTACAGCAAAGAACAATCTAATCAGTATTCTATAATGTACACTCTGACTTAACAAACATCTGATAACAGCTACAACGCAGAACAATCTAATTAGTATTCTGTAATGTACATGCTTATTGCACAAACGTCTCGTAACATAGCTACAACACAAAACAATGTAAGTAGTATTGTATTATGTACAGTCTGATTGCACTAATGTCTGGTAACATAGCTACAACACAGAACAATCTAATTAGTATTCAATAATGTACACACACTGATTGCACAAATGTCTCCTAACATAGTTACAGCACAGAACAATCTAATTAGTATTCTGTAATGTGCAGTCTGATTGCACAAATGTCTGGTAACATAGCTATAGCAAGGACAATCTAATTAGTATTCTATAATGTACATCCTTATTGCACAAATGTCTGGTAACATAGCTACAACACAAAACAATGTAATTAGTATTGTATAATGTACACACACTGATTGCACAAACACCTGGTAACATAGCTACAACACAGAACAATCTAATTAGTATTCTATAATGTACACCCACTAATTGCATAAACATCTGGTAACATAGCTACAGCAAAGAACAATCTAATTAGTATTCTATAATGTACACACTGATTGCACAAACACCTGGTAACATAGGTACAACACAGAACAATCTAATTAGTATTGTATAATGTACACACTGATTGCACAAACATCTGATAACATAGCTACAACACAGAACAATCTAATTAGTATTCTATAATGTACACACTGATTGCACAAATGTCTGGTAACATAGCTACAGCACGGAACAATCTAATTAGTATCCTAAAATGTACACACTAATTCCACAAATGTCTGGTGACATAGCTACAGCACAGAACAATCTAATTAGTCTTCTGTAATGTGCACACACTGATTGCACAAACATCTGGTAACATAGCTACAACACAGAACAATCTAATTAGTATTCTATAATGTACACACACTGATTGCACAAATGTCTGGTAACATAGCTGCAACACAGAACAATCTAATTAGTATTCTATAATGTACACACTGATTGCACAAACATCTGATAACATAGCTGCAACACAGAACAATCTAATTAGTATTCAGTAATGTAGACCCACTGATTGCACAACTTTCTGGTAACATAGATACATCACAGAACAATCCAATTAGTATTCTATGATGTATTGACACTGATTGCACAAATATCTGGTGACATAGCTACAACACAGAGCAATCTAATTAGAATTTTATAATGTACACACGCTGATTGCACAAACGTGTGATAACATAGCTACAACACAGAACAATCTAATTAGTCGTCTGTAATGTACACACACTGATTGCACAAACATCTTGTAACAGGTACAACACAAAACAATCTAATTAGTATTCTATAATGTACATGCTTATTACACAAATGTCTGGTAACATAGCTACAACACAAAACAAAGTAATTTGTATTGTATAATGTACACACACTGATTGCACAAACGTCTGGTAACATAGCTGTAGCAAAGAACAATCTAATTAATATTCTACAATGTACACGCTGATTGCACAAACGTCTGGTAACATAGTTACAGCACAGAACAATCTAATTAGTCTTCTGTAATGTAAACACACTGATTGCACAAACATCTGGTAACAGAACTACAACACAGAACAATCTAATTAGTATTCTATAATGTACACACACTGATTGCATAAACGTCTGGTAACATAGCTACAGCAGAGAATAATCTAATTAGTATTCCATAATGTACACCCACTGATTGCACATCTGTCTGGTAACATAGCTACAGCACAGAACAAGCTAATTAATATTATGTAATGTACACACTGATTGCACAAACATCTGATAACATAGTTACAACACAGATCAATCTAATTAGTATTCTATGGTGTAAATGCTTATTGCACAAACATCTGTTAACACAGCTACAGCACAGAACACTTTAATTAGTATTCTGCAATGTGCACCCTGATTGCACAAATGTCTGGTAAAATAGCTATAGCACACAACAATCTAATTAGTATTCTATAATGTACAGTCTGATTGCACAAATATCTGGTAACATAGCTATAGCAAAGAACAATCTAATATTCTGCAATGTACATACTGATTGCACAAACGTCTGGTAACATAGCTACAGCACGGAACAATCTAATTAGTATCCTAAAATGTACACACTAATTCCACAAATGTCTGGTGACATAGCTACAGCACAGAACAATCTAATTAGTCTTCTGTAATGTGCACACACTGATTGCACAAACATCTGGTAACATAGCTACAAAACAGAACAATCTAGTTAGTATTCTATAATGTACACACACTGATTGCATAAACGTCTGGTAACATAGCTACAGCACAGAACAATCTAATTAGTATTCCATAATGTACACCCACTGATTGCACAACTGTCTGGTAACATAGATACAGCACAGAACAATCTAATTAATATTCTGTAATATAGACACTGATTGCACAAACATCTGATAACATAGCTCCAGCACAGAGCAATCAAATTAGTATTCTGTAATAGACACACACTGTTTGCACAAACATCTGGTAACATAACTACAACACAGATCAATCTAATTAGTATTCTGTGGTGTAAATGCGTATTGCACAAACATCTGTTAACACAGCTACAGCACAGAACACTCTAATTAGTATTCTGCAATGTGCACCCTGATTGCAGAAACTTCTGGTAAAATAGCTACAGTGCACAACAATCTAATTAGTATTCTATAATATACAGTCTTATTGTACAAATGTCTGGTAACATAGCTACAGAACCGAACAATCTAATTAGTATTATATAATGTACACATTGATTGCAAAAACATCTGGTAACATGGCTACAACACAAAATAATCTAATTAGTGTTCTATAATGTACACACCGATTGCACAAACACCTGTTAAAATAGCTGCAACACAGAACAATCTAACTAGTAGTCTATAATATACACACACTGATTTCACAAATGTCTGGTAACATAGCTACAACACAAAACAATCTAATTAGTATTCTATAACGTGCATACACTGATTGTAGAAACGTCTAGTAACATAGCTGTAGCACAGAACAATCTAAGTAGTGTTCTATAACATACACACTGATTGCACAAATATCTGATAACATAGCTCCAGCACAGAACAATCTAGTTAGTATTCTGTAATGTACACAGACTGATTGTTTTGTGTTGTAGCTATGTTACCAGGCATTTGTGCAATCAAATTAGTATTCTGTAATATACACTCACTGATTGCACCAACGTCTGGTAACATAGCTACAACACAGAACAATCTAATTAGCATTCTATAATGTACACACACTGATTGCACAAATGTCTGATAACATATTTACAGCACAGAACAATCTAATTAATATTCTATGATGTACATCCTTATTGCTCAAACATCTGGTAACAGAGCTATAACACAGAACAATCTAATTAGTATTGTATAATATACATGCTGATTGCACAAACCTCTGGTAATATAGCTGCAACACAGAATTATCTAATTAGTATTATATAATGTACACAATGATTGCACAAACATCTGGTAACATAGCTGCAATACAGAAAAATCCAATTAGTATTCTATAATATGCACACACTGATTGCACAAATGTCTGGTAACATAGCTGCAACACAGAACAATCTAATTAGTATTCTATAATGTACACACTGATTGCACAAATACCTCGTAACATAGCTACAACACAGGACAATTTAATTATTATTCTATAATGTACACACACTGATTGCACAAAAGTCTGGTAACATAGCTCCAGCAAAGAACAATCTTATTAGTATTATGTAATGCACACACTGATTGCACAAACATCTGGTAACATAACTGCAATACAGAAAAATCCAATTAGTATTCTATAATATGCATACACTGATTGCGCAAATGTCTGGTAACAAAGCTACAACACAGAACAATCTAATTAGTATTCTAAAATGTACATGCTGATTGCACAAAGTCTGGTAACATAGCTACAACACAGAACAATCTAATTAGTATTCTATAGAGTACACTCTGATTCCTTAAACATCTGGTAGCATAGCTACAGCAAAGAACAGTCTGATTTGTATTCTATAATGTACATTCACTGATTGCACAAACGTCTGGTGACATAGCTGCAGCATAGAACAATCTAATTAGTATTCTTTAATGTACACGCTGATTGCACAAACACCTGGTAACATAGCTACAGCACAAAACAATCTAGTAATCCATAATGTACACCCACTGATGGCACAACTGTCTGGTAACATAGCTGCAGCACACAACAATCTAATTAGTATTCTATAATGTACAGTCTGCACATACTTCTGGTAACATAGCTACAGCAGAGAACAATCTAATTAGTATTTTATAATGTACACACTGATTGCACAAACATCTGGTAACATAGCTACAACACAGAACAATCTAATTAGTATTCTATAGTGTGCATACACTGATTGTAGAAACATCTGGTAACATAGCTCCAGCGCAGAACAATCTAATTAGCATTCTGTAATGTACACAGACTGATTGCACAAACGTCTGGTAATATAGCTGCAACACAAAACAATCTAATTAGTATTCTATGATGTATATCTGTATTGCACTAACATCTGGTAACAGAGCTACAACACAGAACAATCTAATTTTATTGTATAATATACATGCTGATTGCACAAATGTCTGGTAACATAGCTGCAACACAGAACTATCTAATTAGTATTATATAATGTACACACTGATTGCACAAACATCTGATAACATAGCTGCAACACAGAACAATCTAATTAGTATTCAGTAATGTAGACCCACTGATTGCACAACTTTCCGGTAACATAGATACAGCACAGAACAATCCAATTAGTATTCTATAATGTATTGACACTGATTGCACAAACATCTGGTGACATAGCTACAACACAGAGCAATCTAATTAGCATTTTATAATGTACACACGCTGATTGCACAAACGTGTGATAACATAGCTACAACACAGAACAATCTAATTAGTCTTCTGTAATGTACACACACTGATTGCACAAACATCTTGTAACAGGTACAACACAAAACAATCTAATTAGTATTCTATAATGTACATGCTTATTACTCAAATGTCTGTTAACATAGCTAGAACACAAAACAAAGTAATTTGTATTGTATAATGTACACACACTGATTGCAGAAACGTCTGGTAACATAGCACCAGCACAGAACAATCTAACTAGTATTCTAAAATTTGCACACAATGATTGATCAAATGTCTGGTAACATACCTTTAACACAGAACAATCTAATTAGTATTCTGTAATGTACACACACTGATTGCACAAACATCTGGTGACATAGCTTCAACACACAACAATCTAGTATTTTGTAATGTGCACACTGATTGCGCAAACATCTGCTAACAGCTACAGCACAAAGCAATCTAATTAGTATTCTGTAATGTAGATGCTGACAGCACAACTGTCTGGTAAAGTAGCTACAGCACAGAACAATCTAATTGGTATTCTAAAATGTACACATACTGATTGCACAAACGCCTGGTAACATAGCTACAGCACAGACAAATCTAATTACTATTCTATAATGTACGCACTGATTGCACAAACATCTGCTAACATAGCTATAACACAGAACCATCTAATTAGTTTTCTGTAATATACACACTGATTGCACAAATGTCTGGTAACATAGCTGTAGCAAAGAACAATCTAATTAATATTCTACAATGTACACGCTGATTGCACAAACGTCTGGTAACATAGTTACAGCACAGAACAATCTAATTAGTCTTCTGTAATGTAAACACACTGATTGCACAAACATCTGGTAACAGAGCTACAACACAGAACAATCTAATTAGTATTCTATAATGTACACACACTGAATAAATGTCTGGTAACATAGCTACTGCATAGAACAATCTAATTAGTATTCTTTAATGTACACGCTGATTGCACAAACACCTGTTAACATAGCTACAGCACAAAACAATCTAGTAATCCATAATGTACACCCACTGATGGCACAACTGTCTGGTAACATAGCTGCAGCACACAACAATCTAATTAGTATTCTATAATGTACAGTCTGCACATACTTCTGGTAACATAGCTACAGCAGAGAACAATCTAATTAGTATTTTATAATGTACACACTGATTGCACAAACATCTGGTAACATAGCTACAACACAGAACAATCTAATTAGTATTCTATAATGTGCATACACTGATTGTAGAAACATCTGGTAACATAGCTCCAGCGCAGAACAATCTAATTAGCATTCTGTAATGTACACAGACTGATTGCACAAACGTCTGGTAATATAGCTGCAACACAAAACAATCTAATTAGTATTCTATGATGTATATCTGTATTGCACTAACATCTGGTAACAGAGCTACAACACAGAACAATCTAATTTTATTGTATAATATACATGCTGATTGCACAAATGTCTGGTAACATAGCTGCAACACAGAACTATCTAATTAGTATTATATAATGTACACACTGATTGCACAAACATCTGATAACATAGCTGCAACACAGAACAATCTAATTAGTATTCAGTAATGTAGACCCACTGATTGCACAACTGTATGGTAACATAGATACAGCACAGAACAATCCAATTAATATTCTATAATGTATACACACTGATTGCACAAACATCTGGTGACATAGCTACAACACAGAGCAATCTAATTAGTATTCTATAATGTACACATGCTGATTGCACAAACATGTGATAACATACCTACAACACAGAACAATCTAACTAGACTTCTGTAATGTACACTCACTGATTGCACAAACGTCTGGTAACAGGTACAACACAAAACAATCTAATTAGTATTCTATAATGTACATGCTTATTGCACAAATGTCTGGTAACATAGCTATAACACAAAACAATGTAATTAGTATTGTATAATGTACACCCACTGATTGCAGAAACGTCTGGTAGCATAGCACCAGCACAGAACAATCTAATTAGTATTCTAAAATTTACACACAATGATTGCTCAAATGTCTGGAAACATACCTTTAACACAGAACAATCTAATTAGTATTCTATAATGTACACACTGATTGCAGAAACATCTGATAGCATATCTTCAGCACACAACAATCTAGTATTCCGTAATGTGCACACTGATTGCACAAACATCTGCTAACATAGCTACAGCACAAAACAATCTAATTAGTATTCTGTAATGTAGACGCTGATAGTACAACTGACTGGTAACATAGCTACAGCACAGAACAATCTAACTGGTATTCTAAAATGTACACACGCTGATTGCACAAATGCCTGGTAACATAGCACAGCACAGACAAATCTAATTACTATTCTATAGTGTACGCACTGATTGCACAAACATCTGGTAACATAGCTATAACACAGAACAATCTAATTAGTATTCTATAATATACACACTGATTGCACAAACGTCTGGTAACATAGCTGTAGCAAAGAACAATCTAATTAATATTCTACAATGTACACGCTGATTGCACAAACGTCTGGTAACATAGTTACAGCACAGAACAATCTAATTAGTCTTCTGTAATGTAAACACACTGATTGCACAAACATCTGGTAACAGAGCTACAACACAGAACAATCTAATTAGTATTCTATAATGTACACACACTGATTGCATAAACGTCTGGTAACATAGCTACAGCAGAGAATAATCTAATTAGTATTCCATAATGTACACCCACTGATTGCACAACTGTCTGGTAACATAGCTACAGCACAGAACAAGCTAATTAATATTATGTAATGTACACACTGATTGCACAAACATCTGATAACATAGCTACAACACAGATCAATCTAATTAGTATTCTATGGTGTAAATGCTTATTGCACAAACATCTGTTAACACAGCTACAGCACAGAACACTCTAATTAGTATTCTGCAATGTGCACCCTGATTGCACAAACGTCCGGTAAAATAGCTATAGCACACAACAATCTAATTAGTATTCTATAATGTACAGTCTGATTGCACAAATATCTGGTAACATAGCTACAGAACAGAACAATCTAATTGGTATTATATAATGTACACACTGATTGCACAAACATCTGGTAACATAGCTACGACACAAAATAATCTAATTAGTGTTCTATAATGTACACACTGATTGCACAAACACCTGTTAAAATAGCTACAACACAGAACAATCTAACTAGTATTCTTTAATGTACACACACTGATTTCACAAACATCTGGTAACATAGCTACAGCATAGAACAATCTAATTAGTATTCTATAATGTGCATACACTGATTGTAGAAACATCTGTTAATATAGCTATAGCATAGAACAATGTAAGTAGTGTTCTATAATGTACACACTGATTGCACAAACATCTGATAACATAGCTCCAGCACAGAACAGTCTAGTTTGTATTCTGTAGTGTACACAGACTGATTGTTTTGTGTTGTAGCAATGTTACCAGACATTTGTGCAATCTAGTTAGTATTCTATTATGTACACTCACTGATTAGACTAATGTCTGGTAACATAGCTACAACACAAAACAGTCTAATTAGTATTCTATAATTTACACACTGATTGCACAAATGTCTGGTAACATATTTACAACACAGAACAATCTAATTAGCATTCTATGATGTACATCCTTATTGCTCAAACATCTGGTAACAGAGCTATAACACAGAACAATCTAATTTGTATTGTATAATATGCATGATGATTGCACAAACCTCTGGTAATATAGCTGCAACACAGAACTATCTAATTAGTATTATATAATGTACACACTGATTGCACAAACATCTGGTAACATAGCTACAATACAAAACAATTTAATTATTTGATTCTATAATGTACACACACTAATTGCACAAAAGTCTGGTAACATATCTAAAGCACAGAACAATCTAATTAGTATTATATAATGCACACAGTGATTGCACAAACGTCTGGTAACATTGCTACAACACAGAAAAATCTAAGTAGTATTCTATAACATGCATACACTGATTGCACAAATGTCTGGTAACATAGCTACAACACAGAACTATCTAATTAGTATTCTATAACGTACACGCTGATTGCACAAATATCTGGTAACATAGCTACAACACAGAACAACCTAATTAGTATTGTATAATGTAGACGCTGATTGCACAAACATCTGGTAACATAGCTACTACCCAACGCAATCTAATTAGTCTTCTATAATGTACATGCTGATTGCAAAAACATCTGGTAACATAACTACAACACAGAGCAATCTAATTAGTATTCTGTAATGTACACACTGATTGCACAAACGTCTGGTAACATAGGTACAGCATAGAAAAGTCTAATTAGTATGCTATAATGTACACAAGCTGATTGCACAAACATTTGGTAACATAACTACAACACAGAACAATCCAATTAGTATTCTATAATATGCACACACTGATTGCACAGATGTCTGGTAACATAGCTGCAACACAGAACAATCCAATTAGTATTCTATAATATGCACACACTGATTGCACAAATGTCTGGTAACATAGCTACAACACAGAACAATCTAATTAGTATTATAAAATGTACATGCTGATTGCACAAACATCTGATAACATAGCTCCAGCACAGAACAACCTAATTAGTATTGTATAATGTACGCGCTGATTGCACAAACATCTGGTAACATAGCTATAACCCAACACAATCTAATTAGTCTTATATAATATACATGCTGATTGCAAAAACATCTGGTAACATAACTACACCCAGAGCAATCTAATTAGTATTCTATTATGTACACACTGATTGCACAAATGTCTGGTAACATAGCTACAACACAGAACAATCTAGTTAGTATTATAAAATGTACATGCTGATTGCACAAACGTCTGGTAACATAGCTACAGAACAGAGCAATCTAATTAGTATTATATAATGTACACACTGATTGCACAAACATCTGGTAACATAGCTACAACACAAAACAATCTAATTAGTGTTCTATAATTTACACACCGATTGCACAAACACCTGGTAAAATAGCTACAACACAGAAAAATCTAACTAGTATTCTATAATGTACACACACTGAATGCACATACTTCTGGTAACATAGCTACAGCAGAGAACAATCTAATTAGTATTTTATAATGTACACACTGATTGCACAAACATCTGGTAACATAGTTACAGCACAGAATAATCAAATTAGTATTCTTTAATGTACACACTGATTGCACAATTGTCTGTTAGCATAAGTACAGCACAGAAAAGTCTAATTAGTATTCTATAATGTACACACGCTGATTTCACAAATGTCTGGTAACATAGCTACAACACAGAACTATCTAATTAGCATTCTATAACATACGCGCTGATTGCACAAATATCTGGTAACATAGCTACAACACAGAACAACCTAATTAGTATTGTATAATGTAGACGCTGATTGCACAAACATCTGGTAACATAAGTACAGCATAGAAAAGTCTAATTAGTATGCTGTAATGTACACAAGCTGATTGCACAAACATTTGGTAACATAACTACAACACAGAACAATCCAATTAGTATTCTATAATATGCACACACTGATTGCACAAATGTCTGGTAACATAGCTGCAACACAGAACAATCCAATTAGTATTCTATAATATGCACACACTGATTGCACAAATGTCTGGTAACTTAGCTACAACACAGAACAATCTAATTAGTATTATAAAATGTACATGCTGATTGCACAAACATCTGATAACATAGCTCCAGCACAGAACAACCTAATTAGTATTGTATAATGTACGTGCTGATTGCACAAACATCTGGTAACATAGCTACAACCCAACACAATCTAATTAGTCTTATATAATGTACATGCTGATTGCAAAAACATCTGGTAACATAACTACACCCAGAGCAATCTAATTAGTATTCTATTATGTACACACTGATTGCACAAATGTCTGGTAACATAGGTACAGCATAGAAAAGTCTAATTAGTATTCTATAATGTACACAAGCTGATTGCACAAACATTTGGTAACATAGCTACAATACAGAACAATCTAATTAGTATTCTCTAATATGCACACACTGATTGCACAAATGTCTGGTAACATAGCTACAACACAGAACAATCCAATTAGTATTCTATAATATGCACACACTGATTGCACAAATGTCTGGTAACATAGCTACAACACAGAACAATCTAGTTAGTATTATAAAATGTACATGCTGATTGCACAAACATCTGATAACATAGCTCCAGCACAGAACAATGTAATTAGTATTCTGTAATGTGTACACACTGATTGCACAAACGTCTGGTAACATAGCTACAACACAGAGCAATCTAATTAGTATTCTATGGTGTAAATCCTTATTGCACAAACATCTGGTAACATAGCTACAGCACACAACTATCTAATTAGTATTCTATAATGTACAGTCTGATTGCACAAACGTCTGGTAACATAGCTACATAACAGAGCAATCTAATTAGTATTATATAATGTACACACTGATTGCACAAACATCTGGTAACATAGCTACAACACAAAACAATCTAATTAGTGTTCTATAATTTACACACCGATTGCACAAACACCTGGTAAAATAGCTACAACACAGAAAAATCTAACTAGTATTCTATAATGTACACACACTGAATGCACATACTTCTGGTAACATAGCTACAGCAGAGAACAATCTAATTAGTATTTTATAATGTACACACTGATTGCACAAACATCTGGTAACATAGTTACAGCACAGAATAATCAAATTAGTATTCTTTAATGTACACACTGATTGCACAAATGTCTGGTAGCATAGGTACAGCACAGAAAAGTCTAATTAGTATTCTATAATGTACACACGCTGATTTCACAAATGTCTGGTAACATAGCTACAACACAGAACGATCTAATTAGCATTCTATAACGTACACGCTGATTGCACAAATATTTGGTAAAATAGCTACAACACAGAACAACCTAATTAGTATTGTATAATGTAGACGCTGATTGCACAAACATCTGGTAACATAGCTACTACCCAACACAATCTAATTAGTCTTCTATAATGTACATGCTGATTGCAAAAACATCTGGTAACATAACTACAACACAGAGCAATCTTATTAGTATTCTGTAATGTACACACTGATTGCACAAACGTCTGGTAACATAGGCACAGCGTAGAAAAGTCTAATTAGTATGCTATAATGTACACAAGCTGATTGCACAAACATTTGGTAACATAGCTACAACACAGAACAATCCAATTAGTATTCTATAATATGCACACACTGATTGCACAAATGTCTGGTAACATAGCTGCAACACAGAACAATCCAATTAGTATTCTATAATATGCACACACTGATTGCATAAATGTCTGGTAACATAGCTACAACACAGAACAATCTAATTAGTATTATAAAATGTACATGCTGATTGCACAAACATCTGATAACATAGCTCCAGCACAGAACAACCTAATTAGTATTGTATAATGTACGCGCTGATTGCACAAACATCTGGTAACATAGCTACAACCCAACACAATCTAATTAGTCTTATATAATGTACATGCTGATTGCAAAAACATCTGGTAACATAACTACACCCAGAGCAATCTAATTAGTATTCTATTATGTACACACTGATTGCACAAATGTCTGGTAACATAGGTACAGCATAGAAAAGTCTAATTAGTATTCTGTAATGTACACAAGCTGATTGCACAAACATTTGGTAACATAGCTACAATACAGAACAATCTAATTACTATTCTCTAATATGCACACACTGATTGCACAAATGTCTTGTAACATAGCTACAACACAGAACAATCCAATTAGTATTCTATAATATGCCCACACTGATTGCACAAATGTCTGGTAACATAGCTACAACACAGAACAATCTAGTTAGTATTATAAAGTGTACATGCTGATTGCACAAACATCTGATAACATAGCTCCAGCACAGAACAATATAATTAGTATTCTGTGATGTGTACACACTGATTGCACAAACGTCTGGTAACATAGCTACAACACAGAGCAATCTAATTAGTATTCTATGGTGTAAATCCTTATTGCACAAACATCTGATAACATAGCTCCAGCACAGAACAATGTAATTAGTATTCTGTAATGTGTACACACTGATTGCACAAACGTCTGGTAACATAGCTACAACACAGAGCAATCTAATTAGTATTCTATGGTGTAAATCCTTATTGCACAAACATCTGGTAACATAGCTACAGCACACAACTATCTAATTAGTATTCTATAATGTACAGTCTGATTGCACAAACGTCTGGTAACATAGCTACATAACAGAGCAATCTAATTAGTATTATATAATGTACACACTGATTGCACAAACATCTGGTAACATAGCTACAACACAAAACAATCTAATTAGTGTTCTATAATTTACACACTGATTGCACAAACACCTGGTAAAATAGCTACAACACAGAAAAATCTAACTAGTATTCTATAATGTACACACACTGAATGCACATACTTCTGGTAACATAGCTACAGCAGAGAACAATCTAATTAGTATTTTATAATGTACACACTGATTGCACAAACATCTGGTAACATAGTTACAGCACAGAATAATCAAATTAGTATTCTTTAATGTACACACTGATTGCACAAATGTCTGGTAGCATAGGTACAGCACAGAAAAGTCTAATTAGTATTCTATAATGTACACACGCTGATTTCACAAATGTCTGGTAACATAGCTACAACACAGAACGATCTAATTAGCATTCTATAACGTACACGCTGATTGCACAAATATTTGGTAACATAGCTACAACACAGAACAACCTAATTAGTATTGTATAATGTAGACGCTGATTGCACAAACATCTGGTAACATAGCTACTACCCAACACAATCTAATTAGTCTTCTATAATGTACATGCTGATTGCAAAAACATCTGGTAACATAACTACAACACAGAGCAATCTTATTAGTATTCTGTAATGTACACACTGATTGCACAAACGTCTGGTAACATAGGTACAGCGTAGAAAAGTCTAATTAGTATGCTATAATGTACACAAGCTGATTGCAAAAACATTTGGTAACATAGCTACAACACAGAACAATCCAATTAGTATTCTATAATATGCACACACTGATTGCACAAATGTCTGGTAACATAGCTGCAACACAGAACAATCCAATTAGTATTCTATAATATGCACACACTGATTGCATAAATGTCTGGTAACATAGCTACAACACAGAACAATCTAATTAGTATTATAAAATGTACATGCTGATTGCACAAACATCTGATAACATAGCTCCAGCACAGAACAACCTAATTAGTATTGTATAATGTACGTGCTGATTGCACAAACATCTGGTAACATAGCTACAACCCAACACAATCTAATTAGTCTTATATAATGTACATGCTGATTGCAAAAACATCTGGTAACATAACTACACCCAGAGCAATCTAATTAGTATTCTATTATGTACACACTGATTGCACAAATGTCTGGTAACATAGGTACAGCATAGAAAAGTCTAATTAGTATTCTGTAATGTACACAAGCTGATTGCGCAAACATTTGGTAACATAGCTACAATACAGAACAATCTAATTAGTATTCTCTAATATGCACACACTGATTGCACAAATGTCTTGTAACATAGCTACAACACAGAACAATCCAATTAGTATTCTATAATATGCCCACACTGATTGCACAAATGTCTGGTAACATAGCTACAACACAGAACAATCTAGTTAGTATTATAAAATGTACATGCTGATTGCACAAACATCTGATAACATAGCTCCAGCACAGAACAATATAATTAGTATTCTGTGATGTGTACACACTGATTGCACAAACGTCTGGTAACATAGCTACAACACAGAGCAATCTAATTAGTATTCTATGGTGTAAATCCTTATTGCACAAACATCTGGTAACATAGCTACAGCACACAACAATCTAATTAGTATTCTATAATGTACAGTCTGATTGCACAAACGTCTGGTAACATAGCTACAGAACAGAGCAATCTAATTAGTATTATATAATGTACACACTGATTGCACAAACATCTGGTAACATAGCTACAACACAAAACAATCTAATTAGTGTTCTATAATTTACACACCGATTGCACAAACACCTGGTAAAATAGCTACAACACAGAAAAATCTAACTAGTATTCTATAATGTACACACACTGGATGCACATACTTCTGGTAACATAGCTACAGCAGAGAACAATCTAATTAGTATTTTATAATGTACACACTGATTGCACAAACATCTGGTAACATAGTTACAGCACAGAATAATCAAATTAGTATTCTTTAATGTACACACTGATTGCACAAATGTCTGGTAGCATAGGTACAGCACAGAAAAGTCTAATTAGTATTCTACAATGTACACACGCTGATTTCACAAATGTCTGGTAACATAGCTACAACACAGAACTATCTAATTAGCATTCTATAACGTACACGCTGATTCCACAAATATCTGGTAACATAGCTACAACACAGAACAACCTAATTAGTATTGTATAATGTAGACGCTGATTGCACAAACATCTGGTAATATAGCTACTACCCAACACAATCTAATTAGTCTTCTATAATGTACATGCTGATTACAAAAACATCTGGTAACATAACTACAACACAGAGCAATCTAATTAGTATTCTGTAATGTACACACTGATTGCACAAACGTCTGGTAACATAGGTACAGCATAGAAAAGTCTAATTAGTATGCTATAATGTACACAAGCTGATTGCACAAACATTTGGTAACATAACTACAACACAGAACAATCCAATTAGTATTCTATAATATGCACACACTGATTGCACAAATGTCTGGTAACATAGCTGCAGTACAGAACAATCCAATTAGTATTCTATAATATGCACACACTGATTGCACAAATGTCTGGTAACATAGCTACAACACAGAACAATCTAATTAGTATTCTGTAATGTACACACTGATTGCACAAACGTCTGGTAACATAGCTATAGCAAAGAACAATCTAATATTCTGCAATGTACATACTGATTGCACAAACGTCTGGTAACATAGCTACAGCACGGAACAATCTAATTAGTATCCTAAAATGTACACACTAATTCCACAAATGTCTGGTGACATAGCTACAGCACAGAACAATCTAATTAGTCTTCTGTAATGTGCACACACTGATTGCACAAACATCTGGTAACATAGCTACAAAACAGAACAATCTAGTTAGTATTCTATAATGTACACACACTGATTGCATAAACGTCTGGTAACATAGCTACAGCACAGAACAATCTAATTAGTATTCCATAATGTACACCCACTGATTGCACAACTGTCTGGTAACATAGATACAGCACAGAACAATCTAATTAATATTCTGTAATGTAGACACTGATTGCACAAACATCTGATAACATAGCTCCAGCACAGAGCAATCTAATTAGTATTCTGTAATAGACACACACTGATTGCACAAACATCTGGTAACATAACTACAACACAGATCAATCTACTTAGTATTCTGTGGTGTAAATGCGTATTGCACAAACATCTGTTAACACAGCTACAGCACAGAACACTCTAATTAGTATTCTGCAATGTGCACCCTGATTGCAGAAACTTCTGGTAAAATAGCTACAGTGCACAACAATCTAATTAGTATTCTATAATGTACATTCTTATTGTACAAATGTCTGGTAACATAGCTACAGAACTGAACAATCTAATTAGTATTATATAATGTACACATTGATTGCAAAAACATCTGGTAACATGGCTACAACACAAAATAATCTAATTAGTGTTCTATAATGTACGCACCGATTGCACAAACACCTGTTAAAATAGCTACAACACAGAACAATCTAACTAGTAGTCTATAATATACACACACTGATTTCACAAATGTCTGGTAACATAGCTACAACACAAAACAATCTAATTAGTATTCTATAACGTGCATACACTGATTGTAGAAACATCTAGTAACATAGCTATAGCACAGAACAATCTAAGTAGTGTTCTATAACATACACACTGATTGCACAAATATCTGATAACATAGCTCCAGCACAGAACAATCTAGTTAGTATTCTGTAATGTACACAGACTGATTGTTTTTTGTTGTAGCTATGTTACCAGGCATTTGTGCAATCAAATTAGTATTCTGTAATGTACACTCACTGATTGCAACGTCTGGTAACATAGCTACAACACAGAGCAATCTAATTAGCATTCTATAATGTACACACACTGATTGCACAAATGTCTGATAACATATTTACAGCACAGAACAATCTAATTAATATTCTATGATGTACATCCTTATTGGTCAAACATCTGGTAACAGAGCTATAACACAGAACAATCTAATTAGTATTGTATAATATACATGCTGATTGCACAAACCTCTGGTAATATAGCTGCAACACAGAATTATCTAATTAGTATTATATAATGTACACAATGATTGCACAAACATCTGGTAACATAGCTGCAATACAGAAAAATCCAATTAGTATTCTATAATATGCACACACTGATTGCACAAATGTCTGGTAACATAGCTGCAACACAGAACAATCTAATTAGTATTCTATAATGTACACACTGATTGCACAAATACCTCGTAACATAGCTACAACACAGGACAATTTAATTATTATTCTATAATGTACACACACTGATTGCACAGAAGTCTGGTAACATAGCTCCAGCACAGAACAAGCTTATTAGTATTATGTAATGCACACACTGATTGCACAAACATCTGGTAACATAACTGCAATACAGAAAAATCCAATTAGTATTCTATAATATGCATACACTGATTGCGCAAATGTCTGGTAACAAAGCTACAACACAGAACAATCTAATTAGTATTCTAAAATGTACATGCTGATTGCACAAAGTCTGGTAACATAGCTACAACACAGAACAATCTAATTAGTATTCTATAGTGTACACTCTGATTCCGTAAACATCTGGTAACATAGCTACAGCAAAGAACAGTCTGATATGTATTCTATAATGTACATTCACTGATTGCACAAACGTCTGGTGACATAGCTGCAGCATAGAACAATCTAATTAGTATTCTTTAATGTACACTCTGATTGCACAAACACCTGGTAACATAGCTACAACACAAAACAATCTAGTATTCCACAATGTACACCCACTGATGGCACAACTGTCTGGTAACATAGCTGCAGCACACAACAATCTAATTAGTATTCTATAATGTACAGTCTGCACATACTTCTGGTAACATAGCTACAGCAGAGAACAATCTAATTAGTATTTTATAATGTACACACTGATTGCACAAACATCTGGTAACATAGCTACAACACAGAACAATCTAATTAGTATTCTATAATGTGCATACACTGATTGTAGAAACATCTGGTAACATAGCTCCAGCGCAGAACAATCTAATTAGCATTCTGTAATGTACACAGACTGATTGCACAAACGTCTGGTGATATAGCTGCAACACAAAACAATCTAATTAGTATTCTATGATATATATCTGTATTGCACTAACATCTGGTAACAGAGCTACAACACAGAACAATCTAATTAGTATTGTATAATATACATGCTGATTGCACAAATGTCTGGTAACATAGCTGCAACACAGAACTATCTAATTAGTATTATATAATGTACACACTGATTGCACAAACATCTGATAACATAGCTGCAACACAGAACAATCTAATTAGTATTCAGTAATGTAGACCCACTGATTGCACAACTTTCTGGTAACATAGGTACAGCACAGAACAATCCAATTAGTATTCTATAATGTATTGACACTGATTGCACAAACATCTGGTGACATAGCTACAACACAGAGCAATCTAATTAGCATTTTATAATGTACACACGCTGATTGCACAAACGTGTGATAACATAGCTACAACACAGAACAATCTAATTAGTCTTCTGTAATGTACATGCACTGATTGCGCAAACATCTTGTAACAGGTACAACACAAAACAATCTAATTAGTATTCTATAATGTACATGCTTATTACACAAATGTCTGTTAACATAGCTAGAACACAAAACAAAGTAATTTGTATTGTATAATGTACACACACTGATTGCAGAAACGTCTGGTAACATAGCACCAGCACAGAACAATCTAACTAGTATTCTAAAATTTACACACAATGATTGATCAAATGTCTGGTAACATACCTTTAACACAGAACAATCTAATTAGTATTCTGTAATGTACACACACTGATTGCACAAACATCTGGTGACATAGCTTCAGCACACAACAATCTAGTATTTTGTAATGTGCACACTGTTTGCACAAACATCTGCTAACATAGCTACATCACAAAGCAATCTAATTAGTATTCTGTAATGCAGATGCTGACAGCACAACTGTCTGGTAAAGTAGCTACAGCACAGAACAATCTAATTGGTATTCTAAAATGTACACATGCTGATTGCACAAACGCCTGGTAACATAGCTACAGCACAGACAAATCTAATTACTATTCTATAATGTACGCACTGATTGCACAAACATCTGCTAACATAGCTATAACACAGAACCATCTAATTAGTATTCTATAATATACACACTGATTGCACAAACGTCTGGTAACATAGCTGTAGCAAAAAACAATCTAATTAATATTCTACAATGTACATGCTGATTGCACAAACGTCTGGTAACATAGTTACAGCACAGAACAATCTAATTAGTCTTCTGTAATGTAAACACACTGATTGCGCAAACATCTGGTAACAGAGCTACAACACAGAACAATCTAATTAGTATTCTATAATGTACACACACTGATTGCATAAACGTCTGGTAACATAGCTACAGCAGAGAATAATCTAATTAGTATTCCATAATGTACACCCACTGATTGCACAACTGTCTGGTAACATAGCTACAGCACAGAACAAGCTAATTAATATTATGTAATGTACACACTGATTGCACAAACATCTGATAACATAGCTACAACACAGATCAATCTAATTAGTATTCTATGGTGTAAATGCTTATTGCACAAACATCTGTTAACACAGCTACAGCACAGAACACTCTAATTAGTATTCTGCAATGTGCACCCTGATTGCACAAACGTCTGGTAAAATAGCTATAGCACACAACAATCTAATTAGTATTCTATAATGTACAGTCTGATTGCACAAATATCTGGTAACATAGCTACAGAACAGAACAATCTAATTGGTATTATATAATGTACACACTGATTGCACAAACATCTGGTAACATAGCTACGACACAAAATAATCTAATTAGTGTTCTATAATGTACACACTGATTGCACAAACACCTGTTAAAATAGCTACAACACAGAACAATCTAACTAGTATTCTTTAATGTACACACACTGATTTCACAAACATCTGGTAACATAGCTACAACATAGAACAATCTAATTAGTATTCTATAATGTGCATACACTGATTGTAGAAACATCTGTTAATATAGCTATAGCATAGAACAATGTAAGTAGTGTTCTATAATGTACACACTGATTGCACAAACATCTGATAACATAGCTCCAGCACAGAACAGTCTAGTTTGTATTCTGTAGTGTACACAGACTGATTGTTTTGTGTTGTAGCAATGTTACCAGACATTTGTGCAATCTAGTTAGTATTCTATAATGTACACTCACTGATTAGACTAATGTCTGGTAACATAGCTACAACACAAAACAGTCTAATTAGTATTCTATAATTTACTCACTGATTGCACAAATGTCTGGTAACATATTTACAACACAGAACAATCTAATTAGAATTCTATGATGTACATCCTTATTGCTCAAACATCTGGTAACAGAGCTATAACACAGAACAATCTAATTTGTATTGTATAATATGCATGATGATTGCAAAAACCTCTGGTAATATAGCTGCAACACAGAACTATCTAATTAGTATTATATAATGTACCCACTGATTGCACAAACATCTGGTAACATAGCTACAATACAGAACAATTTAATTATTTTATTCTATAATGTACACACACTAATTGCACAAAAGTCTGGTAACATATCTCCAGCACAGAACAATCTAATTAGTATTATATAATGCACACAGTGATTGCACAAACGTCTGGTAACATTGCTACAACAGAGAAAAATCTAAGTAGTATTCTATAACATGCATACACTGATTGCACAAATGTCTGGAAACATAGCTACAACACAGAACTATCTAATTAGCATTCTATAACGTACACGCTGATTGCACAAATATCTGGTAACATAGCTACAACACAGAACAACCTAATTAGTATTGTATAATGTAGACGCTGATTGCACAAACATCTGGCAACATAGCTACTACCCAACACAATCTAATTAGTCTTCTATAATGTACATGCTGATTGCAAAAACATCTGGTAACATAACTACAACACAGAGCAATCTAATGAGTATTCTGTAATGTACACACTGATTGCACAAACGTCTGGTAACATAGGTACAGCATAGAAAAGTCTAATTAGTATGCTGTAATGTACACAAGCTGATTGCACAAACATTTGGTAACATAGCTACAATACAGAACAATCCAATTAGTATTTTATAATATGCACACACTGATTGCACAAATGTCTGGTAACATAGCTGCAACACAGAACAATCCAATTAGTATTCTATAATATGCACACACTGATTGCACAAATGTCTAGTAACATAGCTACAACACAGAACAATCTAATTAGTATTATAAAATGTACATGCTGATTGCACAAACATCTGATAACATAGCTCCAGCACAGAACAACGTAATTAGTATTGTATAATGTACGCGATGATTGCACAAACATCTGGTAACATAGCTACAACCCAACACAATCTAATTAGTCTTATATAATGTACATGCTGATTGCAAAAACATCTGGTAACATAACTACACCCAGAGCAATCTAATTAGTATTCTATTATGTACACACTGATTGCACAAATGTCTGGTAACATAGGTACAGCATAGAAAAGTCTAATTAGTATTCTATAATGTACACAAGCTGATTGCACAAACATTTGGTAACATAGCTACAATACAGAACAATTTAAATAGTATTCTCTAATATGCACACACTGATTGCACAAATGTCTGGTAACATAGCTACAACACTGAACAATCTAGTTAGTATTTTAAAATGTACATGCTGACTGCACAAACATCTGATAACATAGCTCCAGCACAGAACAATATAATTAGTATTCTGTAATGTGTACACACTGATTGCACAAACGTCTGGTAACATAGCTACAACACAGAGCAATCTAATTAGTATTCTATGGTGTAAATCCTTATTGCACAAACATCTGGTAACATAGCTACAGCACAAAACAATCTAATTAGTATTCTATAATGTACAGTCTGATTGCACAAACGTCTGGTAACATAGCTACAGAACAGAGCAATCTAATTAGTATTGTATAATGTACACACTGATTGCACAAACATCTGGTAACATAGCTACAACACAAAACAATCTAATTAGTGTTCTAGAATTTACACACCAATTGCACAAACACCTGGTAAAATAGCTACAACACAGAAAAATCTAACTAGTATTCTATAATGTACACACACTGAATGCACATACTTCTGGTAACATAGCTACAGCAGAGAACAATCTAATTAGTATTTTATAATGTACACACTGATTGCACAAACATCTGGTAACATAGTTACAGCACAGAATAATCAAATTAGTATTCTTTAATGTACACACTGATTGCACAATTGTCTGTTAGCATAAGTACAGCACAGAAAAGTCTAATTAGTATTCTATAATGTACACACGCTGATTTCACAAATGTCTGGTTACATAGCTACAACACAGAACAATCTAATTAGTATTATAAAATGTACATGCTGATTGAACAAACATCTGATAACATAGCTCCAGCACAGAACAACCTAATTAGTATTGTATAATGTACGCGCTGATTGCACAAACATCTGGTAACATAGCTACTACCCAACACAATCTAATTAGTCTTCTATAATGTACATGCTGATAGTAAAAACATCTGGTAACATAACTACAACACAGAGCAATCTAATTAGTATTCTGTAATGTACACACTGATTGCACAAACGTCTGGTAACATAGGTACAGCATAGAAAAGTCTAATTAGTATGCTGTAATGTACACAAGCTGATTGCACAAACATTTGGTAACATAACTACAACACAGAACAATCCAATTAGTATTCTATAATATGCACACACTGATTGCACAAATGTCTGGTAACATAGCTGCAACACAGAACAATCCAATTAGTATTCTATAATATGCACACACTGATTGCACAAATGTCTGGTAACATAGATACAGCACAGAACAATCTAATTAGTATTATAAAATGTACATGCTGATTGCACAAACATCTGATAACATAGCTCCAGCACAGAACAACGTAATTAGTATTGTATAATGTACGCGATGATTGCACAAACATCTGGTAACATAACTACAACCCAACACAATCTAATTAGTCTTATATAATGTACATGCTGATTGCAAAAACATCTGGTAACATAACTACACCCAGAGCAATCTAATTAGTATTCTATTATGTACACACTGATTGCACAAATGTCTGGTAACATAGGTGCAGCATAGAAAAGTCTAATTAGTATTCTATAATGTACACAAGCTGATAGCACAAACATTTGGTAACATAGCTACAATACAGAACAATCTAAATAGTATTCTCTAATATGCACACACTGATTACACAAATGTCTGGTAACATAGCTACAACACAGAACAATCTAGTTAGTATTTTAAAATGTACATCCTGATTGCACGAACATCTGATAACATAGCTCCAGCACAGAACAATATAATTAGTATTCTGTAATGTGTACACACTGATTGCACAAATGTCTGGTAACATATCTACAACACAGAGCAATCTAATTAGTATTCTATGGTGTAAATCCTTATTGCACAAACATCTGGTAACATAGCTACAGCACACAACAATCTAATTAGTATTCTATAATATACAGTCTGATTGCACAAACGTCTGGTAACATAGCTACAGAACATAGCAATCTAATTAGTATTGTATAATGTACACACTGATTGCACAAACATCTGGTAACATACCTACAACACAAAACAATCTAATTAGTGTTCTATAATTTACACACCGATTGCACAAACACCTGGTAAAATAGCTACAACACAGAAAAATCTAACTAGTATTCTATAATGTACACACACTGAATGCACATACTTTTGGTAACATAGCTACGGCAGAGAACAATCTAATTAGTATTTTATAATGTACACACTGATTGCACAAACATCTGGTAACATAGTTACAGCACAGAATAATCAAATTAGTATTCTTTAATGTACACACTGATTGCACAAATGTCTGGTAGCATAGGTACAGCACAGAAAAGTCTAATTAGTATTCTATAATGTACACACGCTGATTTCACAAATGTCTGGTAACATAGCTACAACACTGAACGATCTAATTAGCATTCTATAACGTACACGCTGATTGCACAAATATTTGGTAACATAGCTACAACACAGAACAACCTAATTAGTATTGCATAATGTAGACGCTGATTGCACAAACATCTGGTAACATAGCTACTACCCAACACAATCTAATTAGTCTTCTATAACTTACATGCTGATTGCAAAAACATCTGGTAACATAACTACAACACAGAGTAATCTAATTAGTATTCTGTAATGTACACACTGATTGCACAAACGTCTGGTAACATAGGTACAGCATAGAAAAGTCTAATTAGTATGCTATAATGTACACAAGCTGATTGCACAAACATTTGGTAACATAACTACAACACAGAACAATCCAATTAATATTCTATAATATGCACACACTGATTGCACAAATGTCTGGTAACATAGCTGCAACACAGAACAATCCAATTAGTATTCTATAATATGCACACACGGATTGCACAAATGTCTGGTAACATAGCTACAACACAGAACAATCTAATTAGTATTATAAAATGTACATGCTGATTGCACAAACATCTGATAACATAGCTCCAGCACAGAACAACCTAATTAGTATTGTATAATGTACGCGCTGATTGCACAAATATCTGGTAACATAGCTACAACCCAACACAATCTAATTAGTCTTATATAATGTACATGCTGATTGCAAAAACATCTGGTAACATAACTACACCCAGAGCAATCTAATTAGTATTCTATTATGTACACACTGATTGCACAAATGTCTGGTAACATAGGTACAGCATAGAAAAGTCTAATTAGTATTCTATAATGTACACAAGCTGATTGCACAAACATTTGGTAACATAGCTACAATACAGTACAATCTAATTAGTATTCTCTAATATACACACACTGATTGCACAAATGTCTGGTAACATAGCTACAACACAGAACAATCCAGTTAGTATTCTATAATATGCCCACACTGATTGCACAAATGTCTGGTAACATAGCTACAACACAGAACAATCTAGTTAGTATTATAAAATGTACATGCTGATTGCACAAACATCTGATAACATAGCTCCAGCACAGAACAATATAATTAGTATTCTGTGATGTGTACACACTGATTGCACAACCGTCTGGTAACATAGCTACAACACAGAGCAATCTAATTAGTATTCTATGGTGTAAATCCTTATTGCACAAACATCTGGTAACATAGCTACAGCACACAACAATCTAATTAGTATTCTATAATGTACAGTCTGATTGCACAAACGTCTGGTAACATAGCTACAGAACAGAGCAATCTAATTAGTATTATATAATGTACACACTGATTGCACAAACATCTGGTAACATAGCTACAACACAAAACAATCTAATTAGTGTTCTGTAATTTACACACCGATTGCACAAACACCTGGTAAAATAGCTACAACACAGAAAAATCTAACTAGTATTCTATAATATACACACACTGAATGCACATACTTCTGGTAACATAGCTACAGCAGAGAACAATCTAATTAGTATTTTATAATGTACACACTGATTGCACAAACATCTGGTAACATAGTTACAGCACAGAATAATCAAATTAGTATTCTTTAATGTACACACTGATTGCACAAATGTCTGGTAGCATAGGTACAGCACAGAAAAGTCTAATTAGTATTCTATAATGCACACATGCTGATTTCACAAATGTCTGGTAACATAGCTACAACACAGAACTATCTAATTAGCATTCTATAACGTACACGCTGATTGCACAAATATCTGGTAACATAGCTACAACACAGAACAACCTAATTAGTATTGTATAATGTAGACGCTGATTGCACAAACATCTGGTAATATAGCTACTACCCAACACAATCTAATTAGTCTTCTATAATGACATGCTGATTGCAAAAACATCTGGTAACATAACTACAACACAGAGCAATCTAATTAGTATTCTGTAATGTACACACTGATTGCACAAACGTCTGGTAACATAGGTACAGCATAGAAAAGTCTAATTAGTATGCTATAATATACACAAGCTGATTGCACAAACATTTGGTAACATAACTACAACACAGAACAATCCAATTAGTATTCTATAATATGCACACACTGATTGCACAAATGTCTGGTAACATAGCTGCAACACAGAACAATCCAATTAGTATTCTATAATATGCACACACTGATTGAACAAATGTCTGGTAACATAGCTACAACACAGAACAATCTAATTAGTATTATAAAATGTACATGCTGATTGCACAAACATCTGATAACATAGCTCCAGCACAGAACAACCTAATTAGTATTGTATAATGTACGCGCTGATTGCACAAACATCTGGTAACATAGCTACAACCCAACACAATCTAATTAGTCTTATATAATGTACATGCTGATTGCAAAAACAACTGGTAACATAACTACACCCAGAGCAATCTAATTAGTATTCTATTATGTACACACTGATTGCACAAATGTCTGGTAACATAGGTACAGCATAGAAAAGTCTAATTAGTATTCTGTAATGTACACAAGCTGATTGCACAAACATTTGGTAACATAGCTACAATACAGAACAATCTAATTAGTATTCTCTAATATGCACACACTGATTGCACAAATGTCTGGTAACATAGCTACAACACAGAACAATCTAGTTAGTATTATAAAATGTACATGCTGATTGCACAAACATCTGGTAACATAGCTACAGCACACAACAATCTAATTAGTATTCTATAATGTACAGTCTGATTGCACAAACGTCTGGTAACATAGCTACAGAACAGAGCAGTCTAATTAGTATTATATAATGTACACACTGATTGCACAAACATCTGGTAACATAGCTACAACACAAAACAATCTAATTAGTGTTCTATAATTTACACACCGATTGCACAAACACCTGGTAAAATAGCTACAACACAGAAAAATCTAACTAGTATTCTATAATGTACACACACTGAATGCACATACTTCTGGTAACATAGCTACAGCAGAGAACAATCTAATTAGTATTTTATAATGTACACACTGATTGCACAAACATCTGGTAACATAGTTACAGCACAGAATAATCAAATTAGTATTCTTTAATGTACACACTGATTGCACAAATGTCTGGTAGCATAGGTACAGCACAGAAAAGTCTAATTAGTATTCTATAATGTACACACGCTGATTTCACAAATGTCTGGTAACATAGCTACAACACAGAACTATCTAATTAGCATTCTATAATGTACACGCTGATTGCACAAATATCTGGTAACATAGCTACAACACAGAACAACCTAATTAGTATTGTATAATGTAGACGCTGATTGCACAAACATCTGGTAACATAGGTACAGCATAGAAAAGTCTAATTAGTATGCTATAATGTACACAAGCTGATTGCACAAACATTTGGTAACATAACTACAACACAGAACAATCCAATTAGTATTCTATAATATGCACACACTGATTGCACAAATGTCTGGTAACATAGCTGCAACACAGAACAATCCAATTAGTATTGTATAATATGCACACACTGATTGCACAAATGTCTGGTAACATAGCTACAACACAGAACAATCTAATTAGTATTATAAAATGTACATGCTGATTGCACAAACATCTGATAACATAGCTCCAGCACAGAACAACCTAATTAGTATTGTATAATGTACGTGCTGATTGCACAAACATCTGGTAACATAGCTACAACCCAACACAATCTAATTAGTCTTATATAATGTACATGCTGATTGCAAAAACATCTGGTAACATAACTACACCCAGAGCAATCTAATTAGTATTCTATTATGTACACACTGATTGCACAAATGTCTGGTCACATAGGTACAGCATAGAAAAGTCTAATTAGTATTCTATAATGTACACAAGCTGATTGCACAAACATTTGGTAACATAGCTACAATACAGAACAATCTAATTAGTATTCTCTAATATGCACACACTGATTGCACTAATGTCTGGTAACATAGCTACAACACAGAACAATCCAATTAGTATTCTATAATATGCACACACTGATTGCACAAATGTCTGGTAAGATAGCTACAACACAGAACAATCTAGTTAGTATTATAAAATGTACATGCTGATTGCACAAACATCTGATAACATAGCTCCAGCACAGAACAATATAATTAGTATTCTGTAATGTGTACACACTGATTGCACAAACGTCTGGTAACATAGCTACAACACAGAGCAATCTAATTAGTATTCTATGGTGTAAATCCTTATTGCACAAACATATGGTAACATAGCTACAGCACACAACAATCTAATTAGTATTCTATAATGTACAGTCTGATTGCACAAACGTCTGGTAACATAGCTACAGAACAGAGCAATCTAAGTAGTATTATATAATGTACACACTGATTGCACAAACATCTGGTAACATAGCTACAACAAAAAACAATCTAATTAGTGTTCTATAATTTACACACCGATTGCACAAACACCTGGTAAAATAGCTACAACACAGAAAAATCTAACTAGTATTCTATAATGTACACACACTGAATGCACATACTTCTGGTAACATAGCTACAGCAGAGAACAATCTAATTAGTATTTTATAATGTACACACTGATTGCACAAACATCTGGTAACATAGTTACAGCACAGAATAATCAAATTAGTATTCTTTAATGTACACACTGATTGCACAAATGTCTGGTAGCATAGGTACAGCACAGAAAAGTCTAATTAGTATTCTATAATGTACACACGCTGATTTCACAAACGTCTGGTAACATAGCTACAACACAGAACAATCTAATTAGTATTCTATAATGTACATACACTGATGGTAGAAACATCTGGTAACATAGCTATAGCACAGAACAATCTAATTAGTATTCTATAATGTACACCCACTGATTGCACAAATGTCTGGTAACATAGCTACAAAAGAAAACAATCTAATTAGTGTTCTATAATTTACACACCGATTGCACAAACACCTGGTAAAATAGCTACAACACAGAAAAATCTAACTAGTATTCTATAATGTACACACACTGATTGCACAAACATCTGGTAACATAGCTACAACACAGAACAATGTAATTAGTATTCTATGATGTACATCCTTATTGCACAAACATCTGGTAACATCTACAATACAGAACAATCAAATTAGTATTGTATAATATACATGCTGATTGCACAAATGTCTGGTAACATAGCTGCAAAACAGAACTATCTAATTAGTATTATGTAATGTAAATACTGATTGCACAAACATCTGGTAACATAGCTACAATACAGAACAATCTAATTAGTATTCTATAATGTACACACTGATTGCACAAACACCTCGTAACATAGCTACAACACAGAACAATTTAATTAATATTCTATAATGTAGTCACACTGATTGCACAAAAGTCTGGTAACATAGCTCCAGCTCAAAACAATCTAATTAGTATTATTTAATGCACACAGTGATTGCACAAACATCTGGTAACATAGCTACAGCACAGAACAATCTGATTAGTATTCTGTAATATGCACATACTGAATGCACAAATGTCTGGTAACATAGCTACAGCACAGAACAATCTAATTAGTATTCTATAATGTACACGCCAAATGCACAAATATGTGGTTACATAGCTACAACACAGAACAACCTAATTAGTATTGTATAATGTACACGCTGATTGCATAAACATCTGGTAACATAGCTACAGCACAAAACAATCTAATTAGTCTTCTATAATGTACATGCTGATTGCACAAACGTCTGGTAACATAAGTACAGCATAGAAAAGTCTAATTAGTATTCTATAATGTACACATGCTGATGGAACAAACATTTGATAACATAGCTACTACACAGAACAAACTAATTTATATTCTAGAAGTTGCACACACTGATTGCACAAGTGTCTGGTAACATAGCTACAACACAGAACAATCCAGTTAGTATTCTATAATACGCACACACTGATTGCACAAATGTCTGGTAACATAATTACAACACAGAACAATGTATTTAGTATTCTAAAATGTACATGCTGATTGCACAAAGTCTGGTAACGTAGCTGCAACACAGAACAATCTAATTAGTATTCTATAATGTACACGTTGAGTGTACAAATGTTTGGTAACATAGCTACAGCATGGAACAATCTAATTAGTATTCTTTAATGTACACTCTGATTGCACAAATGTCTGGTAACATAGCTGCAGCACTGAACAATCCAATTAGTATTCCATAATGTACATGCTGATTGCACAAATGTCTGGTAACATAGGTACAACACAGAACAATCTAATTAGTATTCTATAATGTACACCCACTGATTGCCCAAACGTCTGGTAATGTAGCTGCAATACAGAACAATCTAATTAGTATTTTATAATGTACACATAAAGATTGCTCAAATGTCTGGTAACATAGCTACAACACAGAACAATCTAATTAGTATGTTATGACGTACATGCTTATTGCACAAACATCTGGTAACATAGCTACAATACAGTACAATCTAATTAGTATTCTATAATATGCACACACTGATTACACAAATGTCTGGTAACATAGCTACAACACAAAACAATCTAATTAGTATTCTATAATGTACACACATTGACTGCTCAAAAAAATTGGATTTTCTTCTCTCTCACTGAGGCTGAGATCCTTGAACAACCTGTCTCACCTATCCAAGTTCCAGTTCAAGTCTATCTAGGAAATTAAGCACTGAAAAGTCTGTCAAACCTTATAGTGTGTAGACTATCCATAGAAGATCCACTAGAAGATCCATAAAATACTAATTTGTACAGCGCTTGACTTTCCCCTAAACAACTGCAACTCTGACTGTGCTAGAACAGCAGGTTCATGGATATGCCTATACTGGATGATGTGGTTAATAGGATACTCCTTCAAGGATGAGGTCAGTCAGACTGTCTGTAATACCTAATTGTTTGGTTATTTCATCTTTCTGTAGGCCTTCAGGGACCTACTTACAGCCCTCCAAAACAGTAGACAGGCATTGATTTACATTGCTGGTCTTTATGATGCCTTTTGGCCTCTGTCTGTTCGTCTACGATACCCCAGTTCCCCAGGTTGATGGCTCCTCATGCACACTCATACAGAATGAAGAACAGCCCCAAAGGGTGTGATTCCTCTGGCATAATGATCACAATGCTAAATATTCTGCAGGGAAGACCATCTCTTAAGCTTGGAGAGCCATTACAACAGGGCTGGTAAGCTCCTGAAAGACTTAACAGACAGCCATATTTTGGAGCTGTTTCGTCCTCCACTAAAATGGCTATGATTTTACTCTGGAACCAAGCCACAAGGTTTTTGAAATAGGCTGATTTTGGGTAATACCAGTTTTAAGATTTTGTCACTTACATTTGTATCCATCAGTCTGCAAACATGCACACACACACACACACACACACACACACACACACACACACACACACACACACACACACACACACACACACAAGCATGTGCGCACTCACACAATTGTCTTTTTGCCCTGTGTAAATTTCATTAGAATATTTAATTACTTTTGATATTTATTTTTGTATAAAGCGCTCATGAACTGACATATCCCCCATTAATAAAGTACTTTGAAATCTTATCTTTGTATTTCAACTAAAGATTTTTACAAAATAAAAAAAAAAACACCTGTCAGCAGAAGGTATTGGGAACTGGATGTAATGGCTAAAAGCACTACCAGTATGTCCTTTTACTTAGTGACTCAAACTCTTTTTTTTTTTTTTTTTTTATGTATTAGAATAAGCTATTGAATTCTGCAATATATTTTACTCAAGTTGTTCCTGATGGTACTGCCAAGGCTAATTTGCTTAAAGTTGCTTTGGTTTAATTTAGCATTACATTCAGTGATTCTTTGCATAGACAATTGCAGTGTGTATCTGGTAAGTCCTTTAAATAAATATTGTTGGTTTTATGAGACTAGATTTGCACTGAAGTAAAACAATCTATGATGACTGTCTGTTTAGGGACTCAGGTTTATCAGATATTGTGAAATATATGTATGTATAGGTCTACTTCTAAATTTTGAAGTTTCAAACCTTCGAATTTCTTATGGTGGAAGTCATTGTATAGCATGGAATGATATATTTACTGTTTTCCTTGCTGTAGTGTGATCTTGGAGTTAGTATATTTAGTTAGCAGGGGGTGTGGAGGTTGCAAAGATTATTTTTTTTTTTTTTATTTACATTTTGAAGTTTCAAAACTTCGATCTTATGCTCTCGACCAGAAGAAATGCAAAATGTTGAAACTTTAGAAGTAGACCCATATATACATATATGTATATATATATATATATATATATATATATATATATATATATATATATATATATATATATATACACAGGTTCATTTTTAAATTTCAAAATCCCAAAACCTCGAACCTCTAAATCCTGATGTTCAGAAGTTCGAAGTTTTGGAATCTCAAAATGTATCAATGAAGATCGCCATATAGTGTGGAACAGGAACTTTACCGTTCTCTGCACTATAGTGTGATCTCAGAGTTAGTTTATTTAAGTTGTGTGGGGTGAAGCCCTCCACATGGGGGGTGCAGAGGGGCTTGACCCCTGCAAAAACACGATGTATGAGGTTTTCTTCTTTTAGGTGTTTTTTTTATTTTTTATTTTTAATTTCAGGATTCCAAGACCTCAGACTTCTGAATGTTGGGATTTAGAGGTTCAAGGTTTTGGGATTTTGAAATTTAAAATCAAACCCATATATACATATCCTGTGCTCCTCACATGTGATTACATCTGAAAATACAGGACTTCTTTCTTTTGGATGTTAAACCACAAGGGCATGTGCTGGCATCTGTTATAAGCACACTTATTATGTTAGTATGTAAACTGTTAAAAGCAAAAATTAAGAATGTTCACCTTATTATCAATGGTCTGTACATGAAGGATACGTGCCTGCTTCACAGTAACTCAAACACCATTTTTTCTCTACAGGCAAATGCACTTCCTTTAAAGGCATACTAAGGCAACCAGAGTTTGCTGCCATATGTCATATTTTCCTTAATGCTAAGCATTTCCATTTGTTGTTTAGCACTATCTCTATGTTTGTTTATATTTTTGTAAAACACAACTAAGAAACCAAGAGTTTTTTTTTAATTATAACGTTTGCCCACTTGCCTGCCAGACATCAAGACCACCCCCTCTTGATTGGACATTGAGCTGTCCAAGTGTGGGAGACATCATCCACGCAGCCTTAAGTGTGCTTTTTGCTCTTGGCAGCATCCAGACAATGAGAGAATATTCATTTTATGGTCTAACTGTGCCCCTAGTGGTGATGTGAGGCATTGCATCACTCTAAGGGCTGCCTATGCCCCTCTGTCTGTGCATGCTTGTTCTGCTGCATGCACTGCTAAGGGCTACCATTACTGGCATTCGCAGGCGTGTGCAAATTTTCCTGTACTGACTCTCAGATTTATGTTAGACCTCTTCTCTCCAGTGGAAGCCCTTTCATTAGAGAAGTAGTCACCATTCCTTCCCCAGATAAGCATGCCCATCATCCCTGGTCTGTGTTATCAAGTGTCCAGTCCACTAGTTCAACTCTGGTCACCTGGACTGTAGTCAGGGCTTTATCCCTCTATGTCACCAACACAGGCTGATCAGGAGTAATTTTTCATTAGTGTTACCAAAACTACTGGAAAAAAAATCATGTAAACTACTCTTATGTTCTTGGTTTTGTGGCCAAAATAGGACCAAGCAGGACTGCTGTGTGGCCAAAACATAACCAAGCAGGACTGCTATGTCATGTTTCCATATACGTTTTAAGCTCAGACCATTCGTCAGACTCTCCTATCTTTTGCAAACACTTTATTGATAGAAATGCCTTACAGACTTACTCGAAGTAGTAATGAAGATGGAGAAGAATCTATCAGTAGACCATTTCTCAGGCTCCATTTTAGGCAAGAAAATGTATTGGTGGCCTCCCTCTAGGAAAAGATCTCTAAAAATCTTCCTCCAAATAGAAGGTCGATCCTTCACCTTCAAAGAATATGTCTCCTTTTTGTAAAAAGTTAGACATCTTCCTACACATCCAAGGAAGAGCATTTTGTCCCATCGTTCCATCCACTTAGAGTCAGCAGAATCCCTATGGCAAAATCTCTGCCACCCTGAGAAAAGTACTTGGCTTACTGTCAGTTTTTGTACAAAAAAGTTCCCCAAAACAGTATGAATCAATGAAGCATAGGGTTCCAGTTCATAGAGCCCATGTAAAAATCCTCAGAGTTCTGTTAGAATGAGAAACTTCTCAGCTTTGATCCTTGCATTTTTGAGTGTCCTCACTGCCATTGTCAAAGGAAAAAACTTCAAAGACCAATACACGTAAGGTTCAGTTAAGGCACTTTAATTTACTTGCAGCAAGGAGACAAAAGCATGCAAATACAAGGATTTGTCTAACTACTAACAGGAAGTATGTTCATTCTTATACTATTTTACAAGACATGGCCTTCTAAGCTGACGTAATCAAGCACAACTTTCAGTATTGTTCTACAGCAGGTGTTACTCAGATTTTCTGCTGACATGACTAGATTTGTGAGAAACATTTCAGAAAAACAACCTGGCCTTGGTGACCATTAATCCGTTTACTAGCGTCTATTGTACAGTGTTACATTTCAAGGTACTCTTCTAATACAGATACAAGCAAATGCTGATTGCAGTTCATATTTTCAAGCAGGCTTTGTACTAATTATCTGTAACTTCTACAGCTGTGTATTTTCTCATGGCACAGCGGAACTTCTTGTCTAAGTTTCATACAAGTAGTATTGTTCTATTCATTATTTTCCTAACGCAAGCAGAAATCACCTGCTTCTCAGTAAATTTCCAAGGCACAAGCCATATTTTAGCTAACAGTACAAGGTCAGAAAGCAACCGCAGTTTGTACAGATTTATGCAGTATGAATAGAATAAATGTGTTAACTCTTTTCAAGCTTCTAAATGCACTAAGCATATTGCTAATACACATTAATACATATTTTTCTAACAGCCATACATCTTTACAAATGCTTAAGCATCATACCAGATTCCCACTGGAAAGAAGATGTTTATCATCCTTCACCTCGATGGCTAGGTTCTTTCACTGCCAACAAAGGAAACAGTGCATTCTAGTCTGTAATAGACCATGGAATTGTTCCATCAGTTGGCCGTCTTGATCAGCATGTCCAAACCCTTTCTTACATGTGTTGTTACCACTCCTGAGTACCACATTTATGGGTATAATAATGCTTACTCTAAAGTTTAGTCTTCCTATCTTATGACAGGTTCCGGCCTTTATTTACTCTGTCCTTTTTGGGTCCTAGAATACTCATGTCTGTAGACCACAGAATTTGTCAGAATTGTGGGCCTTATCTTTGCAGAGGTACTGTCTGTTCCTTTACCAGATACTATTATGACAAATAGTGGCTGTCAGGAGTCAGCATCATCAGTAACTGAATGCCCTTTCCCATAGTCTCCAGTACATATCCCTCAACTTCTTTGCTTAAGAAATCTGTAGAAATTCAAAAATAATGAAATGATAAAAGATCAAAGTCCAGGACAGTCGTAAATGTCTGTCTAATTCACTTATAAAGTTGATAGAACAATGGGTTTTTCATCAACAGGCATTTTCTAAGCATAAGAATTCTGAAACACTAATGTCTGTTATTATTAACTGATATCTTCATTGTTTTAATTTCAAAGGGTATGACTCATATTTAGCAAAATGATCACTATTGCAGTATCATTCATTATCATGGAGATTAGCATCTGGTGGATGTCCGTTTATCTGGTCTGACTTCCAAAGCTTTGGCCATTCCCACAATGGTGGTGGTCTCATATACATGATATGAACATTGACACAATGCTCAATGGAAAAGGGACAGCAGCCCATTCTGTTTTATTGATTTATTTTTTATTTTTTATTGCAAGAGTAATTGCTAATCTGCCCATCAGCACAATATAGTTGTCCTCAAAAAGCACTGCATTAAGTACCCAGTTTGGGAACATTTTCCTACTTTTTCACTGCTAAATTTACCAGCATTAATTGTTCACTGTTGCTGTAACTTTGAGGATCATACTGTAGCTGATGACCTCTTTCAGAAATGATTATCAAGAATTCTGCTTACAGGAGACATATCCTCCAGAATGACCTTTTTCTGTATTACTATTTTACTTAGGGATAAGATGTAAGATTACTTCTAGTAAAGACAGGGCTTTCTTTGATAAGAACTAACTCATCTATTTTCTGTTTTTTCTTGAGTATAAAAAAAATCTTCCACTCAACTTGCACTGGAACTTTCCGCTAGTGATATAGACAAGGAGAATAATAGCAATCATCATAGAAAACTTGAAAAATCTAACAATTTAGTGTTGAAAGGTTCCATGGACAGAGAGCATGTCACAATTGTGATCCTACCAGCCTCATGAGAACTTCAGAGTTTGGTTTCCTTGAAGTGTCATGTTACCTACCTTCAGCCATGGTGCTTTGCTCTTTTGAACCACTGCCTGCAGATGCTTCTTTGGAGAACAGCCGTCATATCTAGTATCAATGCTCAAGCAGGGCTTACTGTGATTGTTTCACAACCAGGTGCCTGCCTTCAGGCATCTTCAGGGGACGTTCTCCTCCTTTATATAACTTAACTTTTTTATTCAGGAATGGAATGCTCCAGACAAATGGCCAAATGTTATGGTGGTTTACAAAAAGCAGCAGCCTTATGAGATGTACATCAGTCTCTGGAATGCTTGCTACACTGGCACCCATCCCAGACATGTTTAACTGCAAAACCTTTACTGAGAAATATGTACCCCCCCCTCACCATTTCCCACGAGATATTTATAACAGTTAACCAAGAGAAAAGCCATTCTTCCAGTTTTACAGGCATTTGATAATTTCTTTGAAAATGCTTCCCTGGAATTGGATCCCCAACTTAGGGATAATAATACTAGGCAGCCAATCACAGGGCTCATAACATGCCAAGCGATGTACAAATTTAAGTAGACAAAATTCTTGATATAAGCAAAGGTGGTCAGTGTACACCCAGTTAAGTTTCGAAGTAGACAAGAGGACAGGGGAGGGAAGTAGAATGAAAAGAGAGAACATAGAGTAGATGGGGGTATGTGCCAGAAGTCAGTGGTTGAAAAGTAAAACAGTCAAGGTATAGGGATGGAGCAGACAGATGTGATCAAGTAAGTAGTGGGGGACAGGTGTTAAAGTGGTCAGACAGTAACACAGCAAATGGAGAGCAGAAGGGAAGAAAGGAAAACATAACCCACATAGTCAACACAAAAAATATTTTTTTTTTGGGGGGGGGGGGTAAGTCCCACAGCATCTCTGCGAGTCTATACATGTAGAGACTCCAATGCTGATTAATCTCAGGCATAAGGGAATACTGACCTGTCAAAAAAGTCAGTGTTCCAGTGGTTAATTTATACACTACATCCCACTGAACTAGTCTCCGTAATATGGTTCTGACGGTACAAGTCTCAGAGACATTATGATAAATCAAACATATTGATCCTTGACATTTTAAGAAAGGAGTAGCAGAGAGAAAACAGTAGCAAGAGAAGGGAAAAGTAATACTCCCGCAGGAGAAGAATGGGAAAAGTGCAGGAAGCATCAGAGTGTGGAGACACAAACAAAAGAGCAGATGCAGGAGGAATGCATTAAAGAAATAAGATGAAAGAGAACGAGAATGGAAAGCAAGCCAGTACGATCAGGGATCACGTGGGAAAAAAGGAAGAAAAAGGAGCAACGGGAATGGCAGACCAGAAAAGAGAAGCAAGGAGAAGTCTGTAGAAATAGTGAAGATGGTGTTTAGTGGTGCTAATCATAACATAAAGCCCAGAGAGGATGACGGCTGAGCTGGACACGTGTCTGATCCGTGTAAGGCTGACGTCATTGGGGTAATGAAAATCGGGACTAATGATGAGAGAGGATACTATGGGATGTGGTAATACCAGGGTACAAAGGAGGTGGTCTCATCATGAAAGGTGGTCTAGCCAAGAATGGCAGAGGGATGGCTGTGTACATAAGGGAGGCTTTGGAACAGAAGGTGATAGAAGAAGAGAAACTGGAGTAAAGTGACAGCAGAAAGTAGCTAGTAGGATGACAATAACATGGAGAGGAGAAGATCAAATTATTAAAGTCAAGCTTTATAAAAACAGGGCTGGTTAGGAAAAAGGGGAAGCTGGTACAATGACATCCTTTACACACCCAATAAGTAACGGCTAGCTAGGCAGGTGCAAAAGGTGCAAGCAGGTGATGGATAGGGGAAAATGAAGGCAGTTAGGATGGAAGATTATGGCCTTTCTGTGCTAGACGGAAGTACCTCATCTTTTTGGGTGGACAGAGAAAGCAAACTGACTGAGATATTTAACCAGGAAGGTACCAAACAAGAAATATTTGATGGAACTCGTGTGTTTGTTTGAAATAAACTTGAAATACACTACTGTTGCCATTATTATTTTATTTAATACATTATTGTGGTCATTATTACTTTATTTTTTACCACAATTAGACATCTGAGATATACAGTCAGCAAACTTGACTGTTATTACTGGATACCAGGGTTCTTTGTAAATCAAATGGTGGTTTTCCCCCTCCCCTGCAAATACAACAGGTACATACACAAATGAATGCTGTCTTTCTATGGCTTCTGAACCAGCTACATTAAGCAGAATAAATGCCATTGTATGGTCATCTCTATCAGAAAATGCAGCCTGTATGAAAATATACTGTTGCTCAAACACTCTCCAGTTCTCTGCAATATTATTATCAAATACAAGTGGAGCTGGTGAAAACTGTCAGCCATGCCAACAAAGTATGGTTAAACACACTGAAAATGGCCCTTGTAATTACGTACGAACATGCACATACAGCCAGTACTTATAATAACATTCAAATGCACAATAAACTCTTTGAAATACTGTACTTTGCAAAATATGCTTTGAAATGGCTATATTTTGCGAAATAACTGTACTGTAATACTGCACAAACATTCAAACACTTTGTATACTTCAGATATGTTGAATAGCTTTAATTTATGCAAAAAAGTACATGCTATAAGCTACTTCGAAAAAATGTGGCTGTTTTCCTTATTTTATTCATTTTTATGTAATTCACACGTTATTTCAAACATTTTCCGTAGTTATTCAAATATTTTTTTCAGTATGTTGCAGTTTCAGACATTTCTTTTACTTAGAAATTCATTTAGAGTGTTCTGAGGGTTCCTATTAAATCAGCAAATGCTTAAAGTAGCGAACTCTGTTTAATCAACCCTTTTTATTCGAAATGGTGAAATCCCGAAAGCATGGAACAGCGTTTTTTTCCGCAGGGAAAAAAAAATCACTGGGCCGTTTTCTGGACTTTGCCATTTCCTCCACTGTGGTGCGATCTCGGAGTTGGTATATTTAAGTAAGGAGGGTGCGGAGGGCACAGCCCCCCACATTGGGGGGTGTGAGGGCAAAGCCCCCCACTTTATTTTGTGTTTGGGTTTTTTTTTTTGTTTTTTTGTTTTTTTTGTTACGGAGCAGTGTTTTTTTTTTACACTGGGAAAAAAATCACTGTTCCTTGTGTTCGGCATTTTGGTGTTTTGACATATTTGGGTTGATTATACAGCATTCACTAAGTTAAGCGTTCACTGATATAATATAGACCCTGTTCTGAGTGATTTGTTTTATATTTTACAAATAAATCATTTAAGTAAGCTTTGATAACTGAAATTTGTTTCTGACTGTTTTTTGTGAATTAAACGAGCAGTGGGGATGATCCACTCCTCTATATTCCTCTATCTTTAACTGAATGCCTTCTTGGTCTGGAATCTGGATCCCGTTGTGACACCATGTCACTTGTCTTGTTTCCCATTAAAGATGAATAGGTGGGGTAGTTTATTTATATGCTTTATTACACAGAAACACATCAGGATGGATAGCAGCAGTATAAAATATAAACAAACTGATTACTGACAGACTACACAGACAGGCATTCTTACATCTCAACGGCTTACTACAAAATGGCAGTCAGGTTCGCACATGTTCATTATGCATACACTTGTGCAAGCCCCTAGAAGACTTCTTAAAGGTGTACACACATATTGATCTACATCCTGTATAAGTAAGTTGTGTAACAAAAAAAGGAAAACAACGAAAAGCCGCAAGAAATTCCTATTCTCCTACCTTAAGACCACAGAATGCCACAAATACCAAAGGAAATACTAAATCTTTCTTCAGCTATATTAGAAAATTAAAGAATATCTCCAACAATGCACTGAGCTCATCCATAATAATTCACACACTTTGAGCCTAAGGATATAGCCAATTTGTTGTCAGAAAAAATTACTGCTACCTTTATCACATGTACCCATATTGTTGCCCTCACTTTCCCTGAAATTTAGTTTCCCCTGAAGTCACTGTGGAACAAATCATAAAATCCTAGTCAAAGGCTAAAAATAATATTTTCACAGGACCAGACAACATACCAGGTTACATTCTTATTAGTGCCAGGTATGTACTATCTGAGCCTCTACTTAAACTGTTCAACCTCAGCCTATCAACAAGGTTTTTGTCTGATGCCTGGGGAACAGCCACTGTGACTTCTGTACACAAGGATGTCCCCTGTACAGACCCAAGTATTCATTGGCAAGACCATGAACTGTTTCACAGCAGAACTCATTTATGCAGATAATGGTGACTTAACAGATCTAGACCCTAGTCAGTTTGGTTGTGTGAAGGTCAGGTCCTGCCTCCTGAACCTAGTAAGCTTCTTTGTAAAGGTTACATAGGATGTGGGTAGTGGCCACTCTGTGCACAGTGCTTATCTTGACCTGCCCAAGGCTTTTGATACTACTGTCCATGTTTCAATCATTGAAACAAAATTAGACAAACTTAATGTAGACCCCTACACTGTGTGCTGGATTGCAAACTGGCTAGCCAACTGATCTTAGGTTGTGAAAGTTGCTTATACACTATCTGAATGTAGAATTGTAACAGTTGGAGTGCCACAGGTTTCAGTGCTAGGCCCTCTTCTGTTTGTCATTTATGTTGGCGATATCCCAGAAGTTTGGTTGACCAACTTTGCTTATGACTGCAAGCTGAGTACCATTATCTGCTAATCCACTGATACTAAACAGCTCTGCCGGTGGTTGGAATGTGCATGTACCTGGTAAACTAAAAACAGTTTAAAGTTAAATGCAAAAAAGTGCATCATAGTAATATTTGGCAAAACAGCTGCTCCCACTTCATGTGTTATAAATGGTACTCCTCTTCAGAGGTGTTCATAAGACACTTGGGTACTTATGTAGACAACTCTCTGTCTCTCATTTGCTCATCATATTTCCATCATAGTCAGAAAATCCTTCTAGCTGGTCCAGTTAATTACCAAAGGTATATCTTCAAGAATCAAATAAGTCATTTTACCCCTGTATTTTTCCCTTATCAGACCAATCATTGAATAGAGTGCCCACTTTCGTATGTATAAATCCAAGCATGTCATTCAACTGCAAAGATTTCTAACCATGAAAATTAAATGTCTTGCATCCTCAACTGCTCCATGAAATTAGCACAACTCTCCCTATATTCAGAAGCCTTCCAGTTGCACTGAGATAATCTGTGTCTAGCTTTTTGAGCCGTGAAGGACCTTATCTTATGTGACCACGTATTTCTTCACAAAACCAGTGCCTCTACAAACACCCACACTAGAGACATAAATCTTCAGCACAACATTAAAAGTCTCACTGGAGGAATAGGATGGGAAAGGATGCCCTCCCCCCCCCCAGTTGTAGAAGGAAGTAGCAGTCCACAAAAATCACAAAAACTGATAGACCAAAGAAGAGCCATAAAGACGATAGAGTGGACTATTTTAGGATAAGAACGAAATTATGTATTGTTACTATTATTTAAAAAAACAGAATTTCCAGTCACAAGATATACAAAATGATTAAGAGAGAAGTTAGAGGAAAGAAAACTACTTCAACAAGAAAAACTGTCAGAAGCTTCAAATGAAAATGTGCATTCATTAATACAACAGATTTGTGAAAAACAGTGTATAAATCAAAAAAACTTTGATCTTTTTGGAAAAAGAAGCATCTGAGGAAGTTTGAAAATATAAACAAAACCAAGAGATATTTAAAAAGTATAAAAAAGAAATATGGACATGGGAAAGAGAGATTTGATATGGTGCAATATTTACGCATAGGAGAAAGCCAAATTAACCAATATAAAGAAGGCAGCCCAAAGATATTGAAAGAGAAATATAGGCAAAGGCATCCAGAGATGGAAAATTTCACATTAAAAAAATAATATCACAAAGATGGAACATAGAGAAGAAGATCAGTAAAGTAGAAGTTAAAAAATAGAAGTTGAAGTTGTGGAGTGCCTGTGAAGTGAAGGATTTGGTGTAGAAGGTCTAACACAGGTTACATCACAGCATGATGGAGTGAGTCCCCAAAGTAAGGAGAAGCAGGAAGATCAGGAAACATCTGAAGAAGAAATGTGGACATGGGAAAGAAAAAGAGATTTAATATGGTGTAATATTTATGCAAAGGAGAAAGCAAAACTAACCAATATAAAAAGAGCAGCACCAATGATATTTGAAGAGAAATACAAGCAAAGAAATCCAGACATGGAACACTTTACAATACAAGAAATAAGAAAACAAAGATGAAAAGTAGAAAAGGAGATTAGTAATGAAGAAGTTAAAGAAATAGAAACAGGGGTTATGGAGTACCTGCAAAGTGAAGGATTCAGTGTAGAAAATCTAATTCAGAAAGCACCACAACAGGATAGATCAATGGATACCCAAATTAAGGGGAAACCAGTGGAACAGGAAGCAATTAGTCAGGTGCCATATGAAGGTAATTTGAAGCCTTCCACTGGAAACCATTATAAACATTTACATGAAGTTAGCAGGGGAAGGAACAGGAAATTGTGGAAACTCTGATGCAGTCAATGTTGAGGCGTGCTAGGCCAGTGAGTTCCCGTATGACAGAGCAACGGATGGCACAGGATGAAATTGAAGAGAATGTGCCACAGGAAGATGTTATAGAACCTTCTATATAATGCCTGCAGGAAGTGGAAAACAAGGGATGTGCCCTCAGTTTGGAAGAAAATGAGCAAAGAGAAGAATTGTTTGATTTAATAGCCATGGATAGATATATCAAGATCAATGAAAGAAATAGACTGCAGAAGTTAATAAAACCCAAAAAGTTAGAGGTCTGATAAAACAAATGAAAACAGTAATTAGGACTGCTCATAGAGATCCATGTAATATAACAGAAGTAAACAGGATATGTCACTGTGCAGCTAACTTAGTAACTGATAATGTCCTACCACAAGAACACAGGGTATTGTAGGAAAGGATGGGGAGAAATTGAATACCATCATGGAAATATCGAATAGAGAAAACTATAAAGCAGTTAAGACAAGTCTCACTGTTAGAAGACTGTAGAAGAGGGAACAGATCAACAAAAATACTAAAAAAGATAGATGTGATAAAAGCCATATGTAGTATTAGAACAGACCAGGATCTGTCATGCACTATTGCAAATAAATTAAACATTTCAACACAGACGGAAAAACTTAGAAGGTATGAAGATAAATATAAAGGAAAAATACAAAATAAGCAATTTATTGATGGCCCAAAAAAGTTTTATAAAGAATTGGGAAGCAAGGTAAATGGAATTGAAAGACTACCAAAAAAAGAAGAAATAGATACATTTTGGAGAAGTAGCTATGAAGATCCTGTGGAACATAACAAAGATGCTAAATGGATAGAAAAAGTAAAAGAAAGAATAATACGTTTAAAGGTACAGGATATGAAATGGGATGAAGTAACAGCCAGAGAGATTGAAACCAAGTTAAGAAAAGCCTCAAATTGGAAAACCCCAGGCCCAAATGCAGTACCTAACTTCTGGTTAAAAGTATTAACATCTTTGCATGAAGATTTAGCCATGAGTAAGAACTATTTATACGTGCACCCTGAACAGACACCAACCTGGCTAACAACATGAAAAACAATGCTCCAACTTAAGAGTGAACCTGCAAGCTACGCTAAAAATTATAGACCAATAACTTGCTTTCTGGTGATGTATAAACTATACACTCGAACTGATGCTGTCTATAGTCATTTAGAAAAAAAATCAGTTATGGCAATAAAAGAAAGTCATATAGAACAAATGATCATTTGTTGTTAAATAAAGTCATAGTGGAGAACTGTAAAAAGGGGAAGAATCTAAGTATGACATGGACTGACTACAAAAAAGCATTTGATAGTATCCCACATTCATGTATAAAAGAGTCATTAAAAATGTATAAGATACACACTACACTGATCAACTACATTACAGTGACCATGAAACAGTGGCAGACCACTTTGCAATTAAGCCATGATAAAGGACAAATTATTATTCCAGGGATAAAAATTTAAAGGGGGATATTCCAGGGTGACTCTCTGTCACCACTGCTGTTCTGCCTTGCCCTTAAACCATTAAGCTGTCTACTTAATAGTTTAGTGTATGGCTATAATTTGGCTCCTAGAAAACAACTAAGTGTAAAGACTTCTCATCTTCTCTTTGTTGATAATTTGAAGAACTGAAAGTACAACAACTGCAAGTTGTCAGATGATATAAGAATGTCATTTGGTCTTGATTAAATGTGCAAAAGTGACCTCTAAAGCAGGAAAACTGAAGCACCAAGACAACATCAGTTTGGGACAAGAATGTGATATAAAAGAATTTGAGCAAGAAGGAGTGTATAAAGATTTGGGAACTGATGAAGGATCAACAGCAAAACATGAACAAATGCGAATAAAACTTAGTAAGGAGTACTATAGAAGACTTAAATTAATCCTGAAAACAGCGCTGACATCTAGGAACAAAATTCAAGCTACAAACCAATTTGCCCTTCCTGTCCTCACTTACAGGTTTGGAGTGATTGACTGGCCTCAAAACGTGTTGGATAGATTAGATAAGAAAACAAGAAGGATGCCTCATGCTCAACAAATCATTTGTAAAAAATCAGTGCATGCCAAAATTATATATTCCTCATTCCAAAGGAGGGATGGACCTCCTTGAAATTGATTACATGTACAGATCTGCAGTTGTGTGACTCCATACATATCTGCTGGCCTCAATATACATGTAACTCCACACGAATTGCAGAAGGATTCATTACTGGGCATATTGCAGGTGCTGTGAAGAGCACTTTTGGCTGACATCAAAGAGTGAAACAATACTAATTTCATTAACTTTAATCATACTTTGTCTTAGGAATGGGGTCCATTCCTGTCATGGTATTAGAAACCCAAAAGATTTGGAGAAATTAAAAAAGAGGAATAGGTGCCTAACACAGCATATTCCCAGCCTGTGGAATAAGTTACCAGTACAGGTCAAACAAAGTATAACTTTGGCTACCTTTAAGGCTAATCCCAATGACTGGATTGATGGATACCAATTTACACCAGGCTTATCGTGTAAGGCCCTGGTCTGTTTGGGAGGTAAGCAGTATTAAGTGCTCCGTTACAGCCGAGGGATGCCTCCAGGTGTCATGCAGTTACATCCTACTGATGCCTGTAGGGGTCAAATATTGCTTGTTCTTATTTACACTAATAATTTCAAAACATTGCTTCATACAAAGTATTAAAAAGTTTAATCTTAAAGGTTGCACAAAGGCAAACAAAACTGTATTGATATTTGACCTCTGTCTAGTGCAGGCACAGGGATTTTAATTGTTGTTAATATATTTATTTTATATTGTCATAAATTTCATATTTTCTAAATATATCAGCATCAAAGTGGCACAAATATAACTGCTTAGCCTCATATAAAAGCTCTCAACTGGATGAACAAAATGCTGCTGACAGTTTGTGTGTATCTTGAGTGATTGCTAACATATTGCAAGATATTTACACAATATTACAAACTATTGTGTTTAATGTGACTTATGAAGTCCAGCTTAAGACCTAGAACCTAAAGAATGCTACCACAAAAAAATAGTTTGTGCTGAAGAATTTGCCATTTACACTTCTTTATTATACCATGACCCCCCCCAAAACGTGCGCGCTGATTGGCCAGCGTGCCCGTTGTAAATCGAGTTATACTAATGGAAAAAGGTCCGGTCGCCCGGACTTTTTTCCATTAGTATAACTTCGTTTTAAAACACTGTTCGCTATGTTAAATGGGTTTAACATGGCGAGACAGCTTTAAAATAAGCAACGGAGATCTCCGTTGCTTATTTTAAAGCTGTGTCGCCTTGTTAAACCCAGTTAACATAGCGAGACAGTGTTAAAACAACGGAGAAAGCAAGATCTCCGTTGCTTTTTATCTCGCTATGTTAAATGAGTTTAACATAGCGAGACAGTTTTAAAATAAGCAACGGACATCTCCGTTGCTTATTTTAAAACTGTCTCGCTATGTTAAACTCATTTAACATAGCGAGACACTAAAAAAAAGCAACGGAGATCTTGCTTTCTCCGTTGCTTTTGCCCACAGCTCTGATGTACTGCGCAGGCGCGCAGTACATCAGAACTGCCGCGGATGCCAGACATCTGCGGAAGGGCAGTAAACAGGCATCATACTATGCCATTATTTAAGAAAAGTAATTGTTTCTTTTCTTAAATAATGTCATGGTATAATAGCAATAACCCACTTCTGGGTGTGGGTAATGCTAAATTTACCCACGGTTGGCTTTGTTTGGTCCCTCGGGCTTCGCCCTCGGGACCAAACCACGCCAACCGTGGGTAAATTTAGCATTACCCACACCCAGGCATGGGTTATTGCTATAGTAACTACTGTGGTTCTAGAATATTGATATTTGTTTAAAATATGAGGACATAATTTGATTCTGACAAAAAGCATAGACTCCGCCCATTGCAAGTTACAGTGTACAAAGCTGCTTTGGAGGGAATGAGTTAAGGAATTTGTTGAGTCTTACTTATTATTCAATGACTGCCCATTAACATTCAGAAATAAGCATGCTGATTGGTCAGCCCAACCAGGGTGCACATTGAAAATTGAACATATACCAATAGAAAAAAAAAGTCTGGTTGCCTGGACCTTTTTCTATTAATATATACTACAGAAATTCTAGCTTTCTTTAATTTTAAAAAATAAATAAATAAACTTATAAATCTGGAGACTTCAAAAGAACAAGAGAGATGGGACAGAGAAAATACATGGATAATCAGGTTCATGATGCAAAACTAGAGAATCTACCTGATTATCCTTATATTTTCTTTGTCCCTTTTCTCTTATGTTTGAAAATTCCAGATTTCAATTTTTTTATATTAAAAACAAACAAAAAAGGCAACAGAGATCTTTCTTTTTCCATTGCTTCCTTGCCACAGCACTGATGTACTGCATAAGCTTGGGAATGTTAAGTGCCATACTCATGCACAGTACATCAAGAAAGCCCCAAGATAGTGGAGAAAAACACAGAAGAACACCACGGCGCTGTTATACAAGAACATTATTTAAGAAAAGTAAGTAGCTTTTTTCGTAAGTAATGTCATTGTATAATAGCAATAACCCATGGCTGGGTGTGGGTAATGCTGATTTACCCACAGTTGGCTTTGTTTGGTCACAGGTGTGACACCAACTGTGGGTAAATCCAGCATTACCCACACCCACTCATTGGTTATTGCTATAGTAAGCTTCACGTGAAAGGTAATTAATCTGATCTCGACCCATTACTCCTGAAGACAGCTACTACTAAATAGCTCAACACTTGACCCAAGTCATTAATCCTTCTCATAAGATCTGTGATATGAGCTCTTCCCCCACTCCTGTCAAAGGGCAGAACTGGAGGCTCAGAAGAGGCAGTGGAGAAAGAATAGCTTCAGTGCAGTAAATTTAAAATCAGACACACAAAAAGTATTCCTCTGTATGCACTGCAAGCTTTCCAATCTTAACAGTAAATTTTCTTAAAATGTTTCATTTTTGTATCCGTGTTCTCCTAAATGAGAACTCCTTCTTCAAATGTTGTGTCACTGAGGACTGTCCAGTGCTCTAAAAGAGAGCGTTTATAAAATGGAATTGATGTTTGCACTTTTGCGGAATGCTGGTGCTTCATCAAAAAGAAGTCCCAGAGCAGCTCTGCATTCAAATTATAAAACCCCTTCCTTAAGACAGAATGGAGGAAAGCACAGTAGCCATTCCAGAGTCAATTCCAGTAATATTTGTCTGAGCCATAACAGGTATTAATTTTGTGTATAAGACCACAGAAGTTCAAATCGAAATGATTTCTTGCAGATTCAATAAAATTGCTGTATGGTTTATACTAGTGAGTGAGGATATTCAGACATTCAACTGAGGACACTGTTGACATTAATAACACCAATGAGTTTTCGGAGGCATTTGGTTCAGTTAAGACTTACTAAGAATTGTACCAATAGAGTTGAAGTTTTAAGAGTCTGAGAACAAGAAAGAAATAGCACATAATTTGTTTAGTCAGAAAGTGTTCAGAGATGGAAGTGCATTCATTTCTGAGATGCAAGAACAAATCCAATTAATGGAAACAACATTCAGGATTTTTGCCTTTTAGTTAAATCTTCCAGTAGGTGTTTCTTAAACCCAATTATTTATTTATTTTTTAATTTAACATTTTTTTGCCAGGTTAGTCCGAATGGGTTAATTGCCCATTTTCAGGGGAGGCCCGGGGAGAAAAGCATACTAAAACCAGTATAGTACAAGACAAAACTAATATAGAACAGGTTATAAAAATAACATAAGGCAAAAGTAGTAACTTCAATACAGTGAGGAATGTGTACAGATGCACGGAGAATAAACAACTTAAATAGAAAATATACAGTGGAGAGTACCAGAGATTTCAGAAATTACATCAGAATAAATTTGTTTGGATGCAAATAGTTATACAGAAAAGAGATTTTTTTTGTTTTAAATAGAAATTCATACTGTCAATTTTTATATAGTATTAAATTTTTTAATTTTGATTTTTAAACTATCCAAATAAAACATACAGTTTTGAGGGGTAAGCTGAGAAAAAATAGAAAAAAGAACATAGCAGAATAATTGTATATTGATGTTGCCTATAGATTACTGAGCTCTACCATAGACTATCCTCAGAGATCTAGAAATGCAGTCATGAAGTCCACTGACCTTACAGAAGTGCAATCTCTCTTCAGCATATTGCAAACACAGGACATTTCAGTTTCAGTACATACATTTTACCTACAGAAATAGTTGTGAAAACAAAACTTCTTAGAAATATAAAATGCAATTAAGGGACAAAAAATAAGTCATATTTTCTTTCTCTGGTTAAGCTTTTGGGAAAACAGACTTTTCAGTTTGAGGGTTAATGCATAAGTATTTGTCTTGATTTATCTCCAGAAGTAGTTCAGAACATAAATATTTTTAAAAATTTAACAACACTGCTATGGAGCAAGAAAATAAAATCACATTTTTTTCCAGCTAAAATGGCAATAGTGTATAGTGAAACCAAATTATTTTGATTTAGCTGCAGAAGCTGAAAGTAAATTGATGGTATTGAACATCCTGCCATATTAACTATAAACTGTTGATCTTTTGTTACTGTTTAATCA